>NC_064291.1:3709072-3709272 GCF_019186545.1 Solanum stenotomum | reverse complement strand
AAAAAAAAATTAAGTTTATTTTTAAAAAAAATATTTTCAACTTCAAAATTTCATTTTTTTTCACCCTACCCTTGACTCCCCCCACCCACTTCCTACCTAGCCCCCCACCCCAAAAAAAAGTTTCAAGTTTGTTTTTAAAAATATTTTCAATTTCAAATTTTCATTTTTGCACCCCTACCCTCGACCCCCCCACCCCCTAC
>NC_064291.1:3685445-3708971 GCF_019186545.1 Solanum stenotomum | reverse complement strand
CCCCCCCCCCCCCCCACACCACCACTCCAAAAATAATTCTAAGTTTGTTTTTCAAAAATATTTTCAATTTCAAACATTATTTTCTACCTTAGTAAAAATAAAAGATATTTCTCAAAAAAAAAAATCATTCATAAATCAAACACTAAAAATCTTTTTCGAAAAATATTTTCTACTCAACAATCAAACATGAAAAAATAAGTCAAAAATCGACTTATTTTCCAGAAAAACATTTTCCTTCATACCAAACACACCCCAAATCTAAATAAAGCAAGACATTAGAAAAAAATAAAGAAAACAATCATAAAGTAGATATCAAAAACTAAAATGAACAGACAACAATGTAATTGACAAAATAAAATAATAAAGTGCTTAAAATTGTGAACCACCAATAATGAACTAAAACAAATAGATACATAAACAATAAGATGAAACCAAAAGAAATGCGTGGGAAAACATCAACACAAAAAATAAAACTGATCGGAGTTTGAGCCCCTCCGACATAATTTGAAACAAACAAAATGAGTCACCTGAAACGCAACAAATAACATAGCAACAAGAAAGAACAAAACTAAGTAAAACAACATTTTTATTTCAGTTAAATTCGAAAGTGAAAGCTTAAACCTCACCGGAAATGGAGTATCCCAACCGGATCTGGTCATTTTGGTGCTTCGCTTGTAACTCGCCTGACTATCTCTGGTTCCTCACGAGCTCGTTCTAGAACAGAGCATTGAGCTCACTGACAACTTATTTATGGGTCTGGTTTTGAGAATAAATGAGAAGGGAAAATGGGGGTTTTGAATAGTTGTTCGATGTGCTGGTTGCTGGAGGAAGAAGGGTGGTTTTGGTTGTGATTTCAGGTGGGTTTGGGTCGGAGAAAAATGGAGTTTGTTGGTGGCTGTTTGGTTTCTGGTTTGGGGTTGTTTGGTATCTGGTGGTGATGGAGGTGTTTTCGGTGGTTTTGTGGTGAGTTTCCGGTGGTTTGGAGCTGCTGTTAGCTTCTCCGGCTTTGTGAGTTCGCCGGAGAAGACGATGAGGGTGAGAGGAGAAGCTGGACAACAGGGGTTTGGGGTTGGTTTGGTGGTTGTTGTTGAGCCTGTTTCCGGCAGGTTTGAGCTTATTTGGTGGTGGAGATCTTGAAGTGTTGGACTGAAGTTGGAGAAAACAAAAGGAAGAAGAAAGCAAAAAATGAATTAAAATGGGGTTTGGGGTTGCCGGAGCTTGGCCGGAATATGGGGTGGTGGTGATCGGAAAATTAATGAATAGTAAACCCTTTTTTTGTGAATAAAATTTGAAAATTCTCAACCCCTTGTAAAAATAATTCACCACCCTCTATTTTTTAACCTAACCAAAACTTATACTTCCTCTGTCCCATTTTATGTGGCACCATTTCCTTTTTGGTCAGTCTCAAAAAGAATGTCACATTTCCTTATATGGTAAGTTTATAAAGGTACAATTCCTCTTTTATCCTTGTTGGTCCCACTTAATCTTAAAATAATACTCCAATACATTTATGAGGAGAGAGGAAAAAAGTCTACTTTTTAAAAGGCAATTTGGTAAACATTTCAAAGTCTTCATTTATTTCTTAAACTTCGTGCCCGGTCAAATGTTGCCACATAAAATGGGACGGAGGGAGTATAAGAAATAATTGTTAAATGGGCTCAATTTGTGGGCTTGAGATTGTGGCCCAAAATTATCGATCAAATAAAATATCTGTATTTAAATAAATTTTTAGACTGTGCAAAATATCAAAAGAAATATTAACAAATGTAACAAATAAAATAAATATAAAAAAAATATATAATGAACGTAACTAAAGACATGTAAAAAATGCAATTTTAAAATTAACTGATAAAAAATGATAAATTTTGATAAATAAGAATAATTATTGATAAACTTATTTAAAATTATAAAAAATTTATTTTGAGCTATTAAATAAATAAAATTTAAACGTTACGAATTTTGAAAATGTTAGGTCAAAATTGGGTGTCAACAAGGATCATACTTTTTAGATGATACTTTAGTGCTTTTTAGCATAGACTAGTGGATCCACTCAGATCAGGCGTTCTATATGACGGCAAAGTATATGACAGTTCTGGCAACGCGGGAAAGACGTTGTATCATCACTTAGGCTCATAGTGGTGGTTGTCGGTTAGAGAAACTCCCACAATATTATATTACTTTATATGTAAACTGAGTTGATATTGCATTTCCTTAACAAATTAAGTTACTACCTACTGTTTAAATGCTTTGTATAAACTGCACCATTATTGTTGATTTACTTTGCATTTGAGTTGAGTTATTCATGAGTTGAGTAAAGCCAATGTAAGTGTTCCCTTCAGATTCTTTTCAAGTTTATGTTATATTTAGTTTTCCCTTCGTATACTCGTACATTCAATGTACTGATCCCATTTGGCCTGCATCGTTTTATGATGCAGACACCGATAACCAAGATCAGCATCCAGCGCTTCGTTGATCCAGTTGACCACTCAAAGTTAGTTGGTGAGCCTCCTTGCTTTCCGGAGGACCCTTTTATCATTTGATTTAGTACTTTAGTTGTTAGGATGATCGAGGGTCTTGTCCCGACATCCCTCTTGGTTTTAGAGGCTTCATAAACAAGTAGTTATAGTTCTTTAATCTTGTATTTCAGATGTTTTGCTATAATACTTGAGTTGCCATTTTGGCTAAGTTTAATATCTCTTCAAGTTATCGCATGAGTTATATTTTGAGACTATTTTTTATATTTAAGTCTTCCACTGAGTAAGTAAGCCAGGCCAAAGGTTCACTTTGGGCCAGCAATGATTCTCGAGTGCCAGTCCCGCTCAGGGTGTAGGCTCGGGACGTGACACTTAGATTCAATTGGGTCTTTCCCCAAACACTTAGATTCGTCTACATAATCAAAATATTCAAGAATCTACTCAAAACGACACCTAATTTCATAAATCTAAATCAAGAACTCCTCAGCAACTCTAACAATCAAGAACCCAATAGAAACTTCAGACAAATCCATTAAGAACTCAATTTCTAAACCTTCAAGAATCTAAATGCACTATAACAAATCATGATTGGCGCATGAGTGAACTAGCCCAATGCTATGTGTTCTCACATACCTTGTAGGGATCACCCCTTGACGAAATCCACAAGCAAAACCTCAAGAACGATGAACTTTGACTCTTTCTCCTCTTTTCTCCTCTTGCGTTCTTTCTTTAAAAATCCTAGCATTAATTCTTTGAGTGCGTAAGACAAACAAATTCAATTTAGACCCTTAAGTAATTACCAAAAACGAAATAATTTAATTGGGCAGTGAAAAGACCACAATACCCTTCAAAAAAATCTGCTTTTGACTTTCCTTATCTAGATAGACCAACTTCAAAAAAGCATATCTCCCTCAGACGAACTTGAAATCGCTCAAAATTGGCGGCATTGGAAATATAATTCAAAGATCTTTCCTACGGTATCTGGTAGAACACCTAACTCATCCTGATCTAGGAGTTATGGATATTTGAAGTTGACCAAAAACCCATACTTAACATAACTTAGCCAATTTTCCAGATTTAACTCATTTCCAAAAATGGTTTCTTTCTAATTCTAAGTCTTTCTAGTAGCGGGGTGGTACATTTAGGGCACTAGTTGGATTTGAACTCTGGTCTTGCAGGTGATCTCCTAAGCTTGTACAAACAACACAAAGACACTCATATGTTTCTCATGGACGTACGGTTAATATACTAGTTTCTCAAAGATAGATATACATATATAGACATGAATTTTTTCAAAGTTAATAGGTGTACGTGCAACCCCCAAAACCATGTGGGTCTGTCTTTGCTCTAGATACATGTATTTCGGATATATGGGGTCAAATTTAGGTGTAATTTGTTCTAGATACATTGTATCTAAGTGAATTCACATGTATCTGAGATATATATCAAACCTCGCATGCCTCCCTCACCTCTCTCCTATCTCGCTCACCACTCTCTCATGTATTTGATAATCCAGATACATGCGAATCACTCCAGATACATACATATACATGTATCTAGTGTGAGATACATATGAATCTCGCTAGCCTCCCTCCCTAATCTCGCTCGTCTTTATCCCTATTTTTATGTATCTGGTAGCAGAAGTACATGTATCTAAGTGTAAGATACGTAAGAAACTCTTAATTGGTGATAAGATACGTAATATATTGAAAAGTACAAGTAATAATAGTATATATAATAGTAAAGTATGTCTAATTACGTATCGGATTGGCAGCAGCAACACCACCATCAATAAGATTGAACTCAACTTGATTTCCTTTATCATCATAGTGAAAAAATAATGTGGTGGAAAATATGTTGGAGCTGCGGCCGTGTTGTAGCATATGTCACACAACTTTGCATCCACCTTAGGAGAATTGGCTAACTGTGTATAAGTTTGTCTAATTAGATAATTATTTCTAAAATCAGCTCATAAAAATATAATTTGCTCGATTCGTTCATGTAACATCTCACAATTTGAAATAGCTAGGAAGAAGCTAAGAATTTGAAATAGTCATTTTTGGAAAGAATGAAAAATTTGGAAAATTGTTTAAGTTAGGAAAAATGAGTTTTTGGTCAACTTCAAATGACCATAACTCCTAGCTAAGGATTATTTAGGTGTAGATCCAGATATGGTTGGAAAGCACTTGGAATGATCTTTCCAGTGCCGCCAAGTTTGCGCGATTTCGAGTTCGTATGAGTGAGTTATTCCCTTTCGAAGTTGGACTGTTGGAATAAGAAAAGACCAATCCGAATTTTGAAGGGGTAGTTTGGTATTTTCCTTACCCTTTTATTTTAATTCATTTTTGGTAATTAATTAGGTGTCTAAACTGAACTTAGTCAGTTTATGCTTTTGGAAAAAGAGTTTGCATTTTGAGAGAAGAGAAAAGAAGAGAGAAAAGAGGAGAAAGGAGAAGAGGAAGCAAGAACGTTCAAGATTCGTCGATTTCTTGGAGCTTTGCGTGTGGATTTCGTCGGGGGTGATCCCTACAAGGTATGTGAGATCACATAGTGTTGGGTTAGTTCACCCACTCGCCAAGCATGTTTAATTCAACCACTACTAGAAATTGGGTCTATAGCAACGCTTTCCTTGCAACGATTATCTAATCATTGCTATAGATAGGCTATCACAACAGTAGTTGACCGTTGCGAAAAATACTTTGTTCTATTAGAACATAATGTAATGAAACTGTTGCATTAGCCAAACATCCGTTACTGTAGAGGACCTTAACGCAACAGTAGTTTTAACCGTTGCAATAACTGCATCAATAGCAATGGTTTGTCAAAAATTTTATCTACTGCAACACTTGTCTACTCCCTCCATATTTTCCCTCTTTTAATTTCACAAAAAAAATACTTATTTAATTCCAAAGTATAGCCCCTTTATGTCTTGTAGCCTTTTAGTAACAAAGCTAAAAAATTGAAAGATTCGAACGAGAATCTGGGTAGATCTTGAATTTTGCTTTCAACTTTTCTCATTGTTTCTTCAAATCAAAAGAAAGAGAAACCTCGCTCAGATCTAAGTTGCTCGATCTTCATATCTTGGCTTTTAGGTATGTCTAGATTCTTTTTAATACAAAGGATTATATGTGACTTTTTGTAGTTAGGGTTCGAATTTGTATGCAATTTGAAAATTTTCTTGTTTTCAAAACAAAATAAGGTATGCCTATTCTTAAATTTTTTGTCTATCTGTCATAGTTAGGATTTCGAATTGCATATCTCCATTGATGTGTGTCGCTTGTATTTTTTCTGTTTTTTGGTTGCTTTGTGTTCTTGTTGGTTTTCTGAGTTGAAAATAATGTGTTGGTTAGTACCTAATTAGAGAAATTGTTGGTGGAATATTTCAATAAGTCTATCTGTGCAGTGAATGTCATCTCCTTGATAGAAATAAGATTTTGGTGCTTCCTGTAGAACCATGCTCAAATTCTCAAGTATCTAGTATGTAATATGATTGTTTCTGTTTTCATGCTTTATGTGCGCTATTGGGATTGACATCTTCCATCATTGGTAATATGACAAATCTTGAATTTCACTGGACCGGCTACACAAGAAACTTCGTATACTCTCTTTTCTCCGTCTCTCTAAACATATGCGTACTGATGTGTAAAGGATATTGAACTTCATGATTTTTGTTGTGTCAGAGGGATAATGTAGAAGCAGCTCAAGAATTCGCGAAACGGAATCAGTTGTCACCAAGGATACAAGATCAGATTTTGTCTCATATCTGTCTTAAGTTCAAAACTGAATCATTGCAACAAAAATAGACCTTGAATGTTCTGCCAAAAGCAATCAGATCAACCGTTGCACATTACCTGCTTTTACCAATAGTTCAAAATATCAGTCTGTTCCGAGGCGTTTCCAGGGACCTGCTTTTCCAATTGGTAATTTATTGTTCTACATTGTTCTGATCCCCTTCTCACTTGGCGTATACAACGTATATTCAATGGTTTATTTCCTGCTTTTAAGGTTCCTAAAATGGAAGCTGAATACTACCCTCCCAAGGAAGATGTGATTTTACATAATAGTCTCAGGAGCATTAGTAAGTTTATATGTTGGGAACAATTACTTGAACTGATCGAATTTGTTTTTTGTGTTATTAATCAGTTATGTATACTATTGCAGGATCTTTTAGTAGATATCGATAGACGTGAACAAGTAAGTATAACACATTCAACAATCATTATATCATTTTCAAACACATAAGCCTTAACTTATTTTTTCTGAAATATGTTCAAAAACAGATCATTGGGAAGGCTGTTGCTGGAGAATCATTTGGAGAAATAGAGGTTTTACTTGGAAGGCCACAACCATATGTTGTTTGAACAACTGAAATTTCTCAAATTTCATGTCTGAGTAGGAAAACATTTCTGAACATTCTTCACGACAATCAAAAAGATGAACGGATTATAATGAGAAATCTTGTTCAGGTATGTGTACTAGGATACAATCACAAATTGCGCGACACACAACTATAATGAGACAAGTTGTAATATACACTCAACTTTCTTTGATCCTTTTTCTTTTTGATAAATAGAACCTGCAAGGATTTGGAGGCTTTGATAATGTGGACAAGGAAAGCGATCCAAGTTTAGTCTTCAACAACTGTTCTCATGTTTCTAAGCAAGATACGCCAACCAATCCTAGCAATTTGATTAGTATAAATATCCAAACTTTAGAAGCTGAAACTAAGAAACAAGTTGAAAATGAAACTGAGTGTTGTGGACGTGAACACCAAATAGTTCTTGATCATTCTGTAGTTCCCAAGGGGCATATTGAAATGGCTCCGAGTCTATCAGAAAGAAGGTGGAAAGAAGATCAACTCGACACAGAACGTGGAGGAAACAAAAGCATCCATGAGGTCCTCTGCTGTTCTTATTCAGGTAATAGAAGTCAAACTGGTGCAAATGGGGGAAAATCCATCAATAAGAGAGTTACTATTCACATGAGAAACAACATCAATTCATTCCAGGAGCAGAATGGGAAGGTAATAATATTACCTGATAGACTAGAAGAGCTATTCATACTAGTCACAACAAGGAGAACTGACAATGATAGCTGATCTTGCAGGTCCCGCTTATAAGCTTGAGTTTCCGACAATTAGCAAGGTATGACCAAATCTCTATGTGGTTATATTTGAGAAAAAATACCATTGAAGATATTATCAACATTTTGTAGGTCAATAGTATTGACTATGGTTCCTAATTTACCTTTAAAAATATCACAGGAAATGTAATACTGAGTTTACAATATTTGCAGCTTCTTAAGCTTGTGTCTGAACATATTAATTGGCACTTCAATACTGATAGATATAGCATCTTATATTGTTGTGCTATACAATAAAATTTTTCTTTCCTGTTCGGACAGTGAGGAGAGAGCTTAGATTTTCTGAATGCTATCAGTATCTTATGCTTGATGAACACTATGGCATCTGAGTGTGGCTCTATCTATCTGTGCTTTATCTAAAAAAATTATCTCATTCATTCTTTAATTATCCTGTTGCAGCCAAGATCAACCCTCAGATTTCCTCGAGGTGATTTCACTAGAGGAGAAGGAGGAGGAGCAAACAAAGAGGATACTATCAGTGAATGAAATCATGAAAGGTGAAAGGTCAGATCCTAAATGGAGTTTGTACTGCAAAATACAAGGATGAAGCTTTGGATTTGGCTTGTACACGTGAGACCTATGAACCTGGGCTCTGATACCATTTTGTCACACCCCAAATCCGGATGTGATGGCACGTGTCCATTTTTCACCGGACACGTCAGCCTAACGCAACCACAACGATAGAGAAGTAGAAATATGAGAATAAAAGATAATCAATAAGTGGAAGACTTTAATTAAAACTAAACACTACCCAGAATTTGGTCGTCACATGTACAAACCTCTAAATACTGAATTCGAATAAAAATATACAAATCTCAGAGTATAGTTCTCGAATAGAACAAAGCTGAAAGTAAAGATAACTCAAGGGCACGATTGGAATGAACCATTACCTCTCGAGTATGTCCCGAAGCTCAATCTGCTAAAGAAAGTACTAAGCCGAATCTGAGAGAGCTGTCAACCTACACAATTGTGTAGAAGCAAGGGTGAGTACCGAAAACCACAGGTACTCGCAAGTAACTCTAAACTAAGCAAAACTAGCAGCTGCAAACCACTACTTTCAATCCCAACCGAACCACCGAAACTTCAATCTAGCAGCAAACCAACCAACCTATACTAAACAGATCGTATTCAACAGCCAGAACCAACAGTATATCCTCATCAACCTCAAATCAACAAATAAGAGCAAGTAGATCAAATTCCACATAAGAAGTGTAAACCGATACAATCCACACATCACAGACAAAGATAAGACAAATGCGATGCAAAATGCAATAATGATGTGATGTAGTCGTGATGCATGTCTGTCCTACGATACACATCTGTTGACGTAATCAGTCCGCGCTGAATACTCAAATCAGAACCCATGGGGGCCACACATGGACCATGTATCACCGCCGGAACCAGATCCCATCGGCATCCAAATCGCTAGCCGGAGCTAGTCCATCTCATATATCTCTAGCCGGAGCTAGTCTCAACTGTGTCTCATATCCATCCATCCTCATATCAGTGTCTCAGAACTCATGCAACAGATAGTTCACACATGGGATGAATAATGAATATGCACATGTCATCAATCACAATCATATCACGATCACATCATAGTATTACACATCATCTGTCCCAATCACAGTCATATCATGACCACATCATAGTTTTACACATCACCTGTCTCAATCACAACCATATCACGACCACATCATAGTATTACACATCATCTGTCTCAACATCAATGTCTGTATCAATCATAGCCTACTCATGCTCTTCAATCTCCTCAATATCAGTTATCACATGACTTATTCAACAAATTCAAGTCACATATAACACTTTTAGCTCGTTTTATTCCCCATATTTCATTTACAACAATTTCAATCAACAAATAAAACTCATCCTCAATCCCCATTATTCCCCAACGTAACATAATTAGGAAAGTAGTCATGCGTAGTCTAAGAGTTTTACAAAGTTTGGAAGCCACTTGCCTTAAAACGAACTCCAAAAGTTACTTGACTTAAGCCTTTCCTTTCCGAGTATAATCTGGATCACGATAATCTATTCAAACAATTATTTACAATCACAATTCGAGTCCAATGACACCAAAATCAAGAAATTTAGGGAAAAAGGGCAAAACGGTCCAAAAGTCTCATACCGGAAAATGAAACCCAAATCTGGAAATTTTTGATGTAAAATGATCCTTAAAGTGTTTGGAAGCTAATGGTGAAAACCAATTTGAAAACGGAGTTGAAATCAATTCACAAACTCAATTTGAAGGAAAATCCACGTTCTTGAAGAAGCCTAAAATATTCGGATCCGAAACCCTGACTCGAAAATGAAATATCTCTTGAAAAACATCTTACCCATGCTTAGATAAGTTCAAATATGAAATTTCATAAAAAAACAGAGTTAAGATCGACCTTGAAATTCTGAATTTATCAAACTTTAACTTTACCGAGAAAGTCCAAATTGTACGCGGTTAATATGATGAAAACAATCGATGAATCAATAATTTTATGTTAAAATCAGTTTATCCATAACATAAGGATCGTAAATATACTTTTTTCATCAAAAAGGGAGTCCAAATCGATAAAACCCCAATTTTTCTCAAGAGATTTACGGATAGGAAAAAAAACCAGATAAAGAAATTATGAGAAAATGTCGAATTGAAGGTTGAATACTAACCCTCATATTAATTCGAGAAGAAACCCATAAGAATCACTCCAGTCCGATTTCTAGAACTCCCGATATGCTCAAAATACCAAATGAACACAGTCTGAGATTTTTATAACAGTACATGGCTGTTATGCACCAGAAAAACAGCAGTTAATATTTCACTAAAAAGGCCGTAATTTCCTCATACGATAGTGAAATGACCCGATTCTTTTTTGTAAATGTCTTAAATAATGATACGGACCTGTTCGTTCAATCGGAGCTCAATTTCGTGCTCGTTTACCCAGTAAAATATCATTTCTACTCGATAAACAATTATTTCTTATTTGCGATAAAAGTCCAATCTCGGGATAGCGAAAATGCACCAAAATTTGCAGATAATTCCTATAATTCATGCTCAAAATTTCAGAACCTTCGGAATAATTTTTCGACCTTTAAAACTAATAATGAACCCTTTAGTTGCCTCAATTTGCTGAAATAGTGTCAAAGCATCCAAGAAGCTTAAAAGCTCATCCAAAACTCATTTGGCACTTTCCGAACACAAACCAAATATGCTACTAGCTTGAAAATGACATTTCGGACTCAATGAAATCGTCAGAATTTGAATTCGAGGTCTCCTTGACCCGGTATCCGATAAGGCGTCAATAAACTAACTTTACGCTCAAAAACTTGAAACGCACTCGGGGCCTCTAAAAATTCAACCAAGACTCATTCTAGACTTAGAATCACCCCCTGAATCCAACGGTGCCATCGGAATTTCATTTCGAGCACCGGAACCTCGTTTGTTGACCAAAGTCAACTCTTGATCAAAATTTCACAATTTTAGCAACTTAGGACCTCAAATTTTCGTTTTAACTCCAAATTCGACTCCGTAAATTCTCATAGACCCATTTCGACATTCTAAAACTGTTGGAATCGACGAAAATCCGATTCGAGTCTCGAAACTCCAAATGACTCGAAATAACACTTTTAACCCAACTTTAACTCTTAAAAACTCAACTTTTCATCAATTTTTCCTTCAAACCAACTTCGAAAATACAACAATTAGGACTCGGGGCAACTATCGAGAGGGGTAAAACGGTCATTTTATGAAAATTTCCAAAAATGACCTTTAGGGTCATTACAGAAAAGCAAGCGAGATTCGTATGTATCCCAAATACATGCAAATCGCACTAGATACATGTATCTGTATGCATCTGGTGTGATTCACATGTATCGGGGATATCAAATACATGGGAGAGTGGCAAGCGAGATTGGAGAGAGAGCGAGCAAGATTTGCTAATGTATTCTAGACAGGGGCGGCCCTAGAGGTTGACGAGGGGGTTCACGACAAAAAATTAGTTTCATTGTATATTTAAGGTAATTTTAAGAATTTTTGTGTTAGCTATATATTGATTTTGAACCTCCTAAATGTAAGGTTGGCTCAGTGGTTGAGGGGTTCAAAACTCACCTTAAGGATCGAAGATCAAATCTTAGGCAGTACAACTCTTTTTTTTTTCTTCCAAAACCCCTATTAATGTAAATCCTGAATCCGTCACTGATCCATGTGAATCAACTTGGATAGAATGTATTTAGAACTAATTACACCTAACTTTGACCATGTATCCTAGATACATCAAAATATGGTAAAATAGGTAATATTGCAAACTAGATTAGTGAGATTTATGTAAGTTCCCGATAATAATAATAATAGTTGGGACTTACTTGAACCCTGAGGTAATTGTTTTGTGAATCAAGAGCTTGAAAAACAGTAGAAAGGTAATAATCATTCATGTAAGAACTTGCTGCACTTCTCATTTCCTGTAAAGGTAACAGCCATTGTAGAATACCCCATTTAGCTGCCTCTTCTGCTGTATAGTTTTTATATAACTCTGAAGTAGTGCCAGTGCCTAATGAGAGCAACAACATTTGTTTGTAATTCAACGACCTAATTGAAGCAAATGCTGGATCCTCTTGTGCAAGTCTCGTTGCAACGCTAATGGATAATAACGACTGCACGTACAACACATAATAGTATTGATTAGATATTTCGAGAAAACATATATGCATGATCGATCAAAAATTGAATCGAAAGTAGTATTAGTACCGGATCACCAGCAGCAACATCACCATCAACAAGATTGAAGTCATATTGATCTCCGTTACTAGTATTAGTAGCAAAGTAATGTGGAGGAAAATATGTTGGAGCTGCTGCTGTGGAATAACATATGTCATACATCTTAGCATCCAATTCTGGAGTTTTTGCTAACTGCATTTTTAAAAAAATCCGATCTCATCATCAAAATGTTTTGCTAGATTACATATACATATTTTTAAGATAATATATATTTTTGTATCTATTTACCAAACGTACTAGAAAATATTAAATAACAAATTGACTTGTTTTCAAAAACATTTTTCTTGGTACAAATCGTGACTATAATTATTTTGACTTACATTTGACTTAGTGAATATTACTGGCTTATTTGTTTTGATGTCAAAGCTTGAGATGGCAACTTCTGTCAAAGCTTGATGCACACGAGTTTCTCCTAGTTTTTCTTGAAGAACTTGCATAAGATGTTTTCCATCATATTTTGGGCCACCAAAAATTGAACCACTGCATAATATAATGTAACCAAATTAAATATAAGTATAAAGAACAGAAATCTCATATATTTGGGGTGTCTTAGAAGTTTACTCAATTACGTACAAAAATACTAAATATTTCATTGCTCTCAGATATATTTCTTGGCTGTCCGATATATTGCAAATGATGCATTACTTAATGAGAGGGATGTATCTGAGAGGGGATAGAGATGTATCTGAGAAGAGATCGATTTTTGTAATTTTTTTAATGGTAGGAAATTTTAGAGAATATAATATCTTAAGTTGTGTATTTACTTAAAAAATTCTTCTTCTTCTTTCTTTCGGTCCGCTTCGAGTTGTTTGACCTATTCTTTATTTTAAGTCCATCTAAGAAAAATGAATTTGTTTCTACTTTTTAGTGACTTTTTGATTTCAACTTTTCAACTTGACATATTTAAGATCATGATGTCAAATGATATTTTGATACGTTTGACATATCTTCAATTTAAAATCAGAAGATTCAAAAATCTTTTTTCACGCTCTTAAACTTTGTATCAAGTTAAAATTAGATAAATAAATTAAAACAGAGGAATATAAATATACCTAGGTTCAAAAATCTGAGGGCCATGATCGAAGTAAAAAGGTATAATATCTTTAGCAGCAGCAAAGGGTCGATTGTTTTCATTTGGAGTAGTTATCATAGCAGTCAATAAACCTCATGTACCTGTTCCTCCAATTACATCAAAGTAATCTGCGAGTCTTGAATCTGTATTATTGTCTACTTCCTGACTCACGGAAAGAAAAGTAAGTCGTATAAATTGAAACATAATGACTTAAAAACAACTCACTTATTAATCAGATACATTTATATAGTGAATTACTCATCTTAAATAAGTTGTATCAGGCTCAGAAAATTATTTTTCAAGTTTATATAGATTTTTCTTAAGCTTCTCCAAATAGTTGTGAGTCATATGGTTGGGTTAAGTGGCGTATGAAATTTTTTTAGAAAACGTTGTCGATATTTATAGAAGGAAAAATATTTTTTTTAATTATCATACATATAAGAAGGTTATATCCTTGACTTATTTGTTTAGACTAGCTTTTAAGATAGAAAAGGTCTTGAGTTCAATTCTACTACAAAATCAATCAAAGAATCAACACGTCAGGGGCGGATCTACACCTAATTAGCGAGAGTGGTTAGATCATGAAAAACCTTCGTCAGAAAATTTTTGTGAGTATATATGTTAAATATCAAGATTTTTGGATATATACTAATTGTTGAACACCATTGAGACAGCAAAGAAAGCTAGCCCAGTAGTTAATGCGGTTCAAATTTGCCTTGGTGGCTTGGGTTTAAGCCCAGACTTAGTCATTTTATTTAAAAAAAATTAGTTCTGTTTTTTCTCTTAAAAAACAGAACAAAGTTATTGTTCCGTTTTGATAATCTGACCAACAAGGTTTATTTATTTTTACTTGTCTTAAAGTATGAACATCCTTGACGAAAATCCTGACTCCGTTGCTGCAACACGCCAATAGGTAACTACAGTCAATTAGTAATGTCATTTCGTTAAATATATATATTTAGTAAAAAGTTTCGAGGAAAGGATAACGCTTGACACCCCTTCATTCAACGTGGGTCCACTCCTAGCCATGTCTACTAATTCAAAAAGTGTACAAAGTTGGTTAGGGTTTTGTTATGTACCATCTTCTTATCATATGAAATAAATATCTGTGGAAATATATATACTTCGATATAAAAGTCAGTGAATAAATCAAAAACAATTACTACAAAACTAGTAAATAAGTTGTAACATAAGAAAACCATGATTTATTTAAATAATAATTAGCTTTATCATGACCCTATCGACAATAGAAGTACTATTACTAATCAATCTCACTAATAAGCATAAAAAAAAAATACAATTCAAGCGTAAAAAAAGAAAAAAAATGATTGTAATGTCACACTTACATACATACACGAAAAAATATTTTTACGATACCTAAAGTTGTCCTTCAAGAAAATTAAGATGGTACCCGGAATGACTATAGTAGTGTCAAACTTACGTACATACACGAAAAAATATTTTTACGATACCTGAAGTTGTCCTTCAAGAAATTCGAGAATGGCAGCCGGAATGATTCCCTTAATTCCACCTCTATCAATACTAAGAACTGTCACCATTTCTCCCAATGTAGCAAATGTTGAACTAGTAGTTGCTAACATCATAAAAATTAAAATTGTAAAAGATTTAGTAGTTGCCATTTGCAGATTATAATTAATAAAAACTAATATCTCAAAGTGTATTTAATTTTTTTTTGGGTGCTTTGAACATATAACAAGCATGGTATATATAGTCACATAAAGTAGTTGAGAAATTTTATTTTGAGTTTGACATAACCAATCAAAGTTTTTGAGTTTGACATAACCAATAAAAGTTGTATGAAAATCCATTCAAATTTCGACACGTGGATAGTGGGCCCAATTGAAGGAAAGTGAATTTATAGTTGGTGTGGGCCCGACTAACACAACAAAGAGTCGTTTGATAGAGTGTATTAGAAAAAATAATATATGCATTAACTTTGTGTAATATTATTAGAAAAAATAATGCATGTATTACTAATACCATGAATTTCAATGTATTAGTAATGCTTAGATTGATTACTGATATAACAATCCCTCAAATCTTTCTCAAAATATTTTCCATTATTCAAAGCTAAAGAGTGTAGAAGGTATTTTTGTAAAAAAATATTTTTTTTATAGAAGTTATGTAAGACTTGTTATTTCTAATACATCATATCCAGCAATGTAAAAGAAATAATGCAGCATAACTAATCCAACATTATTAATGTAAACATTACTAATACATTTTATTCAACATTATTCTTATGCACACTTAAGGGGTCGTTTGGTACAGTGCATTAGAAAAAAAATAATGCATGCACTTAGCTTAATTTGTGTATCATTAGTACCTTGTTTGGTACAATTTTTAACCTGTGTATAACTAATGCTTATAAACAATACATGAAAATTCATAGCATTAATAATTCAAAGGATTTTAATGCATGCATTAGCACGTTTAAAGACATAATTGCTCATCAAAACCTTATATATCCTTAAAAGCATGAACTCCTAATGTGAATGTAAAATTACTATAATATCCCTAACTTAGGTTGTGACTTTTTCGATGAGTTGTGACTTTTTCGATAAGTTGTGACTTTTTTCGAGGGGTTGTGATTTTTCGATGAGTTGTGACTTTTTCAATAAGTTGTGACTTTTCAAAGAGTTGTGACTTTTTCAATAAGTTGTGACTTTTCCAAAGGGTTGTGACTATAAATAGAGGGGCTTCCTCTCAGTTTTCAACCACAAACTTTTTAATCTTCTACTCTTCTTCTTGCATTTTAAATTTTTTTGTGTGATTTATTGTCGTTGAGTGAGTTCGAAGTTAAGTGGAAATATGAGGTACCACTATTCTGATGAAGTAAGTCGTTCTATCCTAAGAGGGTATATTCTATAACCTCGAGTACTTGAGGAAAATAATTTTGGTGATATAACAATTATTTTTTTGCTTAATATATACATTAGTATGTAATGTTTCAATTTATGAAGTTAGCATGATGTAGTCTAAATTCATTTGTTTTTGTCAACAAATTCTCTTGAGATGTAGATTAATGCTTCTGAATATCTTTTCCGAAATTTAGAGAATTTTCACAATTTGTTTTTGATGCTCAAGACAAAAGAATGACTTTATTTATCAATGCTACTTATGTGATTTAAACTCTCATGAAGTTTGCTTCAAAATAGTTGTTACTATATCAACATTAATTGCCCTTTTGTTTTACTTATTAACTATTTCTTAATATTTTAGTAATTTAGACGAAGAAAAGTTTATATGTACTCATTTTCATAGCCATGAATATATTTTTGCAACAACTTCTACTTGACAAGAAGTTCAATGATTTTCTGTTGCACAAACTACAACTTGGTGTTCAAGTTGTGAAATGTCTCAAACTGTTGGAGAAAAGGATTTGATCAAAAACTTGTTTGAAGAGTCCAAATATGTACTCATTTTCATTGCCATAAATATATTTTTGCAACAACTTCTACTTGACAAGAAGTTCAATTATTTTTGTTGCACAAACTACTACTTGGTGTTCAAGTTGTGAAAACTCTCAATCTATTGGAGAAAAAAGAGTTGATCAAAAACTTGTTTGAAGAGTCCAAACTAGATTTAGTAAGTACTCCTCCGTTTCCAATTTATTGTTGTACTTTTGTTTTTATTCAGCTTAATATGAATGCTCTTTTTTCTTGGTGGTTGGGGGCGCATCTTTATGACCATAAAGTTAAAATACATTTTTATATATTATACATATCCTTAAATTAAAAGTCTTCTTTATTTTTTAAAATTAGATAAATCTATATCTATCTTATTTTATCTTCTATACTAACTTAAAAGAATGAACTACATAACTTAAATGATAAATTATTATAATACCGCTAACTTAAAACACCAAATATAGTATATCTTATATATTTAATATTGTATTTTATTTATTTATTTTATATTATATTATATTATATTATATTAAAAAAGGCACCTTTTCACATTAAAGGGTTGTGACATTTTCAAAGAGTTATAACTTTTTCGATGAGTTGTAACCTTTTCGAAGGGTTGTGATATAGGGTTGCAACATTTCAGAAGAGTTGTGACTTTTCCGAAGGGTTGTGACATTTCCAAACAGTTATGACTTTTCTAAAGGGCTGTGACACTTTTTTGATAACAATAAGCATTTTTTATGAACTACCCTTTGTTGGCACTATAAAAAGAGGGGTTTTCTCAAATTTTTAAACTATAATTTTTTGAAGTTTTTCATTGTTGTTGTTCTTCTTCTTAGAGCATCCAATTTAGTATTTCTTCTATATTTTATATATTTACTTATTAATTTATGTTATATTATATTATATTAAAAGAAGACACCATTTCACATTGAATGGTTACGACTTTTCCAAAGAGTTTTGACTTTTCCGATGTGTTGTGCCCTTTTCAAATGGTTGTGACTTTTATGATACGAAACAATATGCACATTCTCATACTACCCTTTGTTAACTATATATGAAGGGGTTTCTTCACATTTTTAAACTACGGTTTTTTTTTATGTTTTCTATTCTTCTATTCTTAAAAACTCACGTTTGATTTTCAGACGTTGACAATCTCAAAGTTCAATAAAATTTGAACACTCCCTAACATGAATGTTAATTAATATATTACTCCAACTAAAAATATCCAATTTAGTATATCTTTTATATTTTACATCAATATTTATTTATATTATATCATATTAAAAGTAAAAACTCCAACAATACAATAATAACTAAGTAATGCACTTTAGGGGAGGGAGGAGAAAATATATTTAAGAGGAGGTGTAACTAAAAGATTTTAAAAGTGACTAACTTTCAGTAGTAATTATAAGAAAGCGTACATTCATTATTCATAGAAACTTATACTTTATCATTCATTTTATAATTGTTTACTTAATTTGTTAATTTAATAATATTCACATTACATGATTTGATATTCACGTGCAATGCACGTGCGTCAAAATTAGTATATATATATGTGTGTGTGTGTATTTTAACGTGGAATTAGTTGAACTGTATTATTAAAAACGTGTTAGATTTTTAAATTATAAGGTGCTACTATTTATTATTATTATGAGTCTGAGGAAGCAAAGTCCTTTGGATTTTGTAAATTGATTAGATTAGATTCTCTTACAGATGTTAGTCTATTAGTGATGTTTACCTCACTCACTTTGCACCGCAACTGTCGTTAGTGATGTTTACCTTTCCTTTTTCTATTCTTTATTAGTATTATATAATATATATGTGTGATGAGACTTGAAATTGTTTAGCACCGCAAATGTTGTTGTTGAGGGGAGGTTTTCTTTTGCTGAGGTTGGGGTGTATGTTACACCCCATCTATGGACTCAACATTCTTACTGAGGTTTACCCCACACTGCATGAATTTTTTCTATATTCAGCACTACGATTTTCTCCGTCTTATCGGAATTGCCTAAACTCAATTGAAGTCAGGCCAATATCAACAAAACATTTGTGACGAATTTACTTGTCATTAAAAGTGTACCTTTTTTTTTGTAGTTAATAGTATGTTTTGTCACTAAAAAGGTTATAACTACCGACAAAACTATATCGTCGCTAATTATTTAGTTCAATCAGGGATGACATCAATTGTCTCTAAAGTTATATGAATTTCGTAGTTGAAAAAAATATAATATCGTCACTAAAGACTATTTTTTATGTACAAAAAAAATATTTTGTCCTTAAATGTATAAATTAGGGACAAATTTATTATAATAAAAAAAGGTTAATAATTTTGTGATTAAATCTATCATTTTGTCACTAAAAGTGTTGCTTTTACCGACATATATTGTCACTAAATATTATCATAAGTAGTGACAATTACAATTGTCACAAAATAAAAAATATATATTCATATTCAACAAAAAAGGATACTACGACAACACATTTTTTGTCACTGAAAGTAATCAAGTTGTGATGAATTAATTTATTAAATGACAAATATTTATATCAAAATTCACCCATGATCATATAATAAAAATAACTAAAATTATACTAAAGAATAATATCTCATTACAAACTCCTTAAATAAAAGTAAAATATGTCCAATGACAAGAAAATATAACTAAAATATATCAAATATTACTCCTAAAAAAAGACATATAAGTAAAAATTCCTTCCAAAGTATCAATAATGTGGTGACACATAACTTGCAATCAATCTTGCTTCAATTCTCACCTTTTATACCTGTAAAAAGAAAGAGAAAATAAAATAAAGATTTAAATTGAGATATTCATATTAGAGTCAAAAGTACAATTTGTCTTTCATATGTTGTAATGCCCAGTTTTATAAGTAATTTTTAATTTACAATATAAATTTTGTCATTACAAATTTAACATAAGTGAAAGTTTATGAAGTATATCATCACAAACTACTCTATATGGCAACATAAACTTCATCATTCATGAAATTGCTAACTATTAAAACATAATGTAAAAACTACAATCCAGTAAAATTATAAGTGCAAAATGAATAAAAGAACATAAAAATCCCACATAAAGCCATAAAAACAGTACCAAGTTCATATCTTTAACAATTGGTCTCCTAAATAAAGAAAAATAAAAAAGAAGACTAAGTTGTGATTAGGCCTTATATGGTATAGTCTCCGGTCAATTACTGAACCACAGAGTGTGAAAAATGATAATAAAACATAGCCAATAAAAGTTAGATCTACATATTCATTAAAGATCAACTAGTGATAATGTGAATATAGGGTTAAAGAATATGAAATACAAAGAAAAGACCTTTCTTGTTGATTTCTTTTCAATTTTTGTTTTCATTTCTTTCTCTATATATTTGTTTTAAAGTTGAACGTGGGAGATGAGAAAGGAAAGGAAGATGAATAAGATAAAGAAGAAAAAAAGGAAGATTTTTTATCTTTTCTGTATCAGTGTGATTGAACCACCTGAAAAGAAAGTTTTTTTTTTTATGTTTCCAATTTCGATTCTTTTAATTTTTTTCCTTTTTAAAATTAATTAATTGTCTTGGAAGATTAAAAAAAAAAGAACCATCAAAATCGATGACTGAAAACCAGCAATGCAAATTGTCATGGGGTCCACCTTATAAGATACTAGAAAAAATATATAAAAATAATTACACTTCCACTATTTATTGATAATTGATACTCTATTGTTAAAGTAAAATTAAGCAAGTGTAAAACCTTTAATGTAGCAATACTTTTCATTTCAAATTCATAGTCTTACTTTTAAAAAAATATTTCTCACATTTTAGCAACCTTTTAACTTTTTAAAGTCACAAAAATTAAAGATTTATCTATATATTTTATCGAAATGAGAATCAGATATCCGTAATTTATGAAGCTTCAAATATGAAATAAGCGGGTCTTTTTTGGTGTTTTTCATATAAAGAAAAAATATTTTCAAAAATTTTAAGTTAGGGCAAACTTTCAAAATCTTAGGCATATTTTGTGAAAATACAGTTTAAAATATATAGAATCAAAATCATTCAAGAATGTGTGTAACTCTCTTTTAAAACTGAAACTGTTATGAAATTTTGAATTATAATAGATGTTCTATTTAGTTATTTCTTGATTATTTAAAATTTAATTTTATTCTATTAATATCAAAATAAGATAGTAGAGATGTTGGTTTGGGTGGGGGTGGGGGAGGGTTTGGGCAAGGGCGTGTGTGGTTNCCCCCCCCCCCCCCTCCTTTTTTTTCCTTTCTCTTCTTCTTTTATTCTTTTTATTTTTTTAAAAAAATAATATAATTAAAAAATTATGTTTTGATTCAACAAGAACACAAAATAAAAATAAATTAAAATAATATTTCTTCCCATACAAGTTTTACACATGTTATATTAGTATAAACATGTTAGGAATTATGGACACCTAAAACCTTTTATTTTTCTTTATTTTAGTCATTAAAATGAAAAGAAAAGCCTACTAATTAAAATTAATATCTTACATAATAAATATTTGTTATTAATTATTCTCATCATTTCAGTTTGTTAAGCCATAAATACATGTATCATCGTAAGAGAATCAAAATATAAAAGCAAGAATAAACGTAGACAATAATTTTACTTAAACATGAAATAAATCATGGGTTGTTTAAACCTGAAATAAAATAAGGTTTGTTATAATAATTTCGCACTAAGTCTAATGATATAAAATATCTAAACATAAAGTTGGTATGAAAGATTTGAACATTCTTCATATTATAACATCAACGAATATTAATGGTTTAAACACATACAAAATTTAACAATTTCAATATATTGCAATCAATGCTTGTATAATCATGACATTAAACTATATAAAAAGGATTAAATGTTACATCTTGTGAAAATTAATTCACAAAGAAAAGACCACAATTGGAACCACAAATTAGAAACCACAAATAAAAACCCCGAACTTAACTTTTCTTTTGTCGCTGAACGATTTTTATTTTTTTTGTTAGTATTGCTGGAAGGAAAGAGTGTTTGGTGTATGTTTTGGAATTTGGGTGCGTGAGTTTCTGTATGTTTTTTGATTGTTTTCTCTTCTTTTTATTTTTTATTTTTTATTTTTTATCTTTCTATAATTGTGTTTTGTGTGTGTCGTGTGTGTGTAGTGTGAGGGGGTAATGGGAGAAGTGGGGTGAGTGGGGTAGTGTAGGATAGTATTAGCTTCTTTTTTTATATATATTTTTTTATTAATATAATATAATATAATAGAATAAAAAAAAAAACATTTAGTAATAGTGGGTCCCATATGTTCCCTTAACAGTGTATCTACTGTTGATGAACATTGTTTCTACGGTTGGTGTCGGATTATGATGGCTCTACTGTAGAGGCGGCTTCACTGTTTGTCTTTTTCTTTAATCTGTGGAGGAAATCTTCCGCTTTTTTCAAAGTAACTTCTGATATAATCTGGACGATTCTTGGGATGATCTTCCCCTTATATTATTACTTTTACCTCTATCCTTGGTAATTCAAGGAGGGTCCATCCTGCACACATAACATTTTGCTTTATTCGGATATATCGTAACAATCATTGTAATAATTATCAGTATTGATATCGTGTGGGCTATCCTATTCATAATCATATATAGAGAAATCTTCTCTAATAATATCATTAATAATTTTACATATTATAAATTCCTACAAGTGGTCACTGTGGCATACGGTCCTGTATATTTTAATACTCAGCCTAATTTGCAATTATCTTTAACTGGTGTTAATATTCTTGATGCTTTAACATTAAATGTTAAAACACATGGTTATAATTATGCACCTGGATCTGAATAAATATGTTTATCATATAGAATTTATTTTAATTTGCTATCTACGTGACAAGCCCCTTGCTCAGGTAAAAGGATAGATCCTTCCATACAATCATAAAACTATATAAATTTATATATATTTCTATTCAGATTTATAATATAATATAATATAATATTTTTTTACTCGAAAAATAAAATAAAATAAAAATGACTAAGTTTCGAAAAATCGATTAAACTTAGGATTTAAGAGGAGTGGGCCTCTTTAAGCCCCATTTCTCACTTTTCATATACACTAGGTATATACTAGTGTATACAATCTCGTGTCAGCTCCAAAACCTATTCGTCAAATTTTCGGGGGACCTGTTCTTCAAATTTACTAGGCGGCTGACTTGACAAAGAGAAGCATTTGGGGGCCTAAACACCCCATTTCGATAATGCAAAGGAGAGTGTACTTAGAGTCGGACGGACTCGATCCGAAAGAGTTCATGCAAGAAAAGGTGATAAGGATTAGAATTTAAAAAATAATATGTATCCACTTAGTAACAGATAAGCTCAATAACTACTATTTCCAAATGTCACGACCCGATTTATCAAGTCATGATGGCACCTACTATAACCCACCAACAGGTAAGCCAACCCGTAACCCGGAACAACAAGTAATGGGTCTGAGGGTAGAAATTAAACAAGAGTAGGCAAATAACAATATAAACAGGCGGAAGCAAACCAAAAACATATATACAAATAAAGATCCCTCCCAGAACCTGGAAGTCACTAGTACAGAGCTACTACAAAATGAGTACAAGTC
>NC_064291.1:3664490-3683447 GCF_019186545.1 Solanum stenotomum | reverse complement strand
GATGTTTCGGACTCGTTCGGAGTCGGAAAAATACAAACCTTATATGGAATCTGATTGGAAACGATATTTCGGACTCAACGGTGAAGGCGGAATTTCCATTTGGAGCTCGCTTCGACGAAAAGTGGGTCCCACACCCAGTATCATTTGAACCAGATTCCACAATTGCTATCTAAAGCCTCGGGAAGTGAACAAAAGGTCGTTCTAGACCAAAATCAATATTCCGAAGCTAACCTAGCTGTCAGAATTTTCATCTGAGCACGACTTCCAAGAAGGTTGACCAAAGTCAACTTTTCAGGTCATTACACCAAATCTGCACATTAGACCAAAATGACTTTTGACGTAGCAGCATATAATAAATCAAAAGGGATAAAAATGACAAATGTTCAAACAGTGAGTAAATTCATGCAATTCAATGAGAACCACGAAGAGAGAGACTTTCACGAATTGATCTCTTATTAAAATAAAAAATATTCAGATTTACCGGCTATTGCTCCCTAAAATAAAGGGAATAAAATTGAGACAGAGGAAGGGGATCTATCATCACATTTTAGAGTTTTAATATTTTTTTAAGAGGAGGGGAAATACTTTCTTTTCTATATAAGACACTATACAACCATCTAAAAACTCATCATCCATTCAATTTCGCAAGTCATTTTTAGAATATTTAAATCAATGCTTTGTTTTTGAGAAGAATGTGACAACATCTCTAACTGATCTACCGTTGTTTCTTTATTTGGTTGACTTAGAGAAGTTGAACTTTTTTTGGTACTCTGTTATAATAATTCTTCATGTCTATTGAAACTTGAGATTAAAATATTAAGTTGGTTATTTTTGTTATAAAATAAGAGAACGAGAAGAAAAAACAGAGAGAGAATTATTGAGATTCTATTCTTAATAATATTGTGATATAACTTGGGTAAATGAGTCTCCTATTTATAGAGAAAGAAAACCTTATTCCATAAGGGAAAATTATTAAAATTTAAGGAAATCTTATTCCATAAGGAAAAGGTATTAAAATTTAAGGAAATAATTCAATTTTAATTGAAAAAAATCCACAAGAAAAAGTATTAAATTTAAGGAAATCTTATTCTACAAGGAAAATGTATTAAAATTTAATGAAATAGTTCAATTTTAATTGAAAAAAAATAGTTAGTAGAGGAGGGATTCAAACTTGGGTCTTGGAGACCTTCATGATACTATTAACCACCAAGCTACTGCCTTGCGGGGAATAGAACTGGGACAAAGAGTAGGATTACACAGGCTATTGCCAACTCCACTGCGCATCACTTTGTTATTTCAGGGGGTCCAAATTCTATATATACCAATATAAAGTCAAAATTTTACGTGTATATATAGTATAATTTTTCGATGAAGGATGTCCAATTGGACTCCCTGGAGCCTACGTGGCTTCGCCCCTGACGTTGATCCTCGATTATCATTGTGCAGTATAATACATGTAGTCATATTTATATCATGTAGCACTTCCTTTCTCCAAAAACGTGACTGTCCTACAATAATTGTAAAGCGTGATTGCAAAACTCCGAATGCATGTTCAACATATATTCGGCACGATTCTTGTTTCATCGCGAAATATTTCTTCTTTTGGGAACTTCGATCACGAATAGTTTGAACAATTGTAGACCATTTAATTTTATGCATTCTTTATAGTAAATATTAATAATAAATCAAATTATATTAAAGTGACGAAAAATTTAAAAGAATTGGAATATTATTAATTCGAGACTAAAGTAATATATATTAAATAATATATTTTTTAAAATACTATATTACATTTAAAAAGAATTATGAATACTAGAGGTTTAATTAATATATAACCTTATATAAAATAATATGTTAATTACAAAATAATTAAAAAAATAATAAAATGATGGAAAAGTGAAACCGAGAATATAAATAATAGTTCTCCAAATTCGGATAACTGCTATTCAACTCTCTCAAGAATAAAAAGTGAAATATACCGTTCACCTAATACACACATTTTAATACATTTTCTACCTATTCACCCAACCCAACGACCAAAATTAAAGCTCTGACACTTGAAAAGATGAAATTCATCTTCTCCTTTTTAAAAAATAATACTAATATTTTTTTTTGACAAAAAAAATCTTATTTATTTGATATATGAGAAAATCTAAAATTATATCTTAATTATATTTTCTTAGTTATTCATTTCTATTCAGTTTAAATAAAAAAATTAAAATGTTCAAAAGTTATTGTTACTCCCTCCTTTCTATTTACTTGTCAAAATTTGACTTGACACAGGTAAGAAAACAATTATTGATATGGTCAGTTTTATCAATTTACCTATATTAATTGATAGAGTTTCGAACATATTACTCACTCCATTTTTCAAAGACATTATACATCGTCCTTACTACAAATA
Organism: Solanum stenotomum; assembly: GCF_019186545.1. Classification (NCBI taxonomy): domain Eukaryota; kingdom Viridiplantae; phylum Streptophyta; class Magnoliopsida; order Solanales; family Solanaceae; genus Solanum; species Solanum stenotomum. Next base: position 3,681,043 of record NC_064291.1, on the reverse strand, counting down.
TATGATCCTTAATATTTGTCATTTAACAAAATCAATGAATAAATAACACTATTCTTTCTATTTAATCCTTGAAAGTATAAATTTGACCAACATAGGAAAATTAAAAGATTAATTCATATTAATTAGTCAATTTAATTAATTTATGTTCTTGTATTGAAAACTTGATTTCAACAAAATACTAAATAAAAGTACAATGATAAACTTACATAATTTGTTAAGGGACGTGAAATCTAAGGTGGTGACATATAAATAGAAATAGAGGGAGCATTAATTTTAATGGTAATTCATTATGTAATAAATAACATAAATTAATCTATATATCAATTTCATTTTTATTTTGTCTCCTTTTTTTACTTTTTTTATGGTTACACACTACATATATATGAGTCACTTTCGTGATAAAAGATATTTCAACACTAAATGAGAAAATTGAGGAGTATGTCAAACTTTTCTCTACTTTTTATTTGGTGACCACAACAATCAAAGAAAAAAAGAAACATATAACCACATTTTTCACATCTTAGTCATTTATGATATTTATCTTCGTTTTAAAGGCTCATGCCAGTGATGTAGACAAAGATGGCTAGTAATTTCGGTCATGGACCGCAATATATAATATGGTCCACAATTTTATATTTTATACGTAGAATGATATAAATGATACTCTCTTCGTTTTAAAAAGAATGACCTTCTTTCCTTTTCAGTCTGTTTCAAAAAGAATGACTTCTTTCCTTTTTTGGTAACATTTTAATTTCAGCTTTCCACGTGACATGTTTAAAGCCACAAGATTGAGGGCAATTTAGTACATTTGACATAACTTTAATTTATGACCACAAGATTCAAAAGTCTTCTTTATTTTCTAAAACTTTGTGCCAAGTCAAACCAGGTCACTCTTTGTGAAACGGATGGAGTATTAATTTTTATAAAAAAGATTCATGCTTGATGTGAAGAAATTATTCATAGCATGTGAAAAAAATTATCAAAAAAAATAATAAGTTACTACCACAAGTTTATATTTTATACGTTTAGCCCAAAATGTTTTTAAAAACTAATGAACGATTAAAAATAAGAGAAAAGACCAAAAATTACCCTAAATTATGGAATATGGAACAATTTTGCCTTCTCTTTTAGTTTGATTTTAAATATGCTTTTATTATTGGTGAATTGATTCAAATTTTCCCCTCAACTATTAGAATGTAACAAGTTTGCCCTCTGTTTAAAATTTGGTCTCAAAATTATTCTTATCCATTATCTATTTATCTATCTAAACTATCACTATCTTTGTATTAAAATACAACTCAATGCTAAGTTAATCTACACACGCCTATTATTGAGTGAGAACAATATTATAATATAATAATTTCCTTTGTATATATGTACGTTTGCAAAATTGCTCTCAGAAAGAAGAAAGCCCAACTATTCAAAAATCAAATCCCTCTAAATAATTCAAGCTAATAAGGTCTTGGTTTTTTGTCACACCCCAAATCCAGATGTGATGGCACGTGTCCATTTCCCACCGGACACGCCAGCCTGACCCAACCACAACGACAAAGAAGTAGAAATATGAGCATAAAAGATAATAAATAAGCGGAAGACTTTAATTAAGACTCAACACTACCCAGAATTTGGTTGTCACATGTACAAACCTCTAAATACAGAATTCGAACAAAAATATACAAGTCTCAGAGTATAGTTCTCGAATAGAACAAAACTGACAGTAAAGATAACTCAAGGGCACGTCTGGAATGAACCGCTACCTCTCGAGTATGTCTCGAAGCTCAATTTGCTAAAGAAACTACTAAGTCGAATCTGAGAGAGAGCTGTCAACCTACACAATTGTGTAGAAGCAAGGGTGAGTACTGAAAACCACAGGTACTCGCAAGTAACTCTAAACTAAGCAAAACTAGCAGCTACAAACAACTCCTTTCAATCCCAACCGAACCACCGAAACTTCAATCTAGCAGCAAACCAACCAACCTATACTAAACAGATCATATTCAACAGCCAGAACCAACAGTATATCCTCATCAACCTCAGATCAACAAATAAGAGCAAGTAGGTCAAATTTCACATAAGAGGGGTAAACCGATACAATCCACACATCACAGACAAAAATAAGGCAAATGCGATGCAAAATGCAATAATGATGTCATATAGTCGTAATGCATGTCTGTCCTATGATACACATCTATTGACGTAATCAGTCCGCGCTGAATACTCAAATCAGAACCCATGGGGGCCACATATGGACAATGTATCACCGCCGGAACCAGATCCCATCGGCATCCAAATCGCTAGCCTCCAAATCGCTAGCCGGAGCTAGTCCATCTCATATATCTCTAGCCGGAGCTAGTATCAACTGTGTCTCATATCCATCCATCCTCATATCAGTGTCTCAGAACTCATGCAACAGATAGTTCACACATGGGATGAATAATGAATATGCACATGTCATCAATCACAATCATATCACGATCACATCATAGTATTACACATCACATGTCTCAATCACAATCATATCACGATCACATCATAGTATTACACATCACATGTCTGAATCACAACCATATCACGACCACATCATAGTATTACACATCACCTGTCTCAATCACAACCATATCACGACCACATCATAGTATTACACATCACCTGTCTCAATCACAACCATATCACGACCACATCATAGTATTACACATCACCTGTCTCAATCACAACCATATCACGACCACATCATAGTATTACACATCACCTGTCTCAATCACAACCATATCACGACCACATCATAGTATTACACATCACCTGTCTCAATCACAACCATATCACGACCACATCATAGTATTACACATCACCTGTCTCAATCACAACCATATCACGACCACATCATAGTATTACACATCACCTGTCTCAATCACAACCATATCACGACCACATCATAGTATTACACATCACCTGTCTCAATCACAACCATATCACGACCACATCATAGTATTACACATCACCTGTCTCAATCACAACCATATCACGACCACATCATAGTATTACACATCACCTGTCTCAATCACAACCATATCACGACCACATCATAGTATTACACATCACCTGTCTCAATCACAACCATATCACGACCACATCATAGTATTACACATCACCTGTCTCAATCACAACCATATCACGACCACATCATAGTATTACACATCACCTGTCTCAATCACAACCATATCACGACCACATCATAGTATTACACATCACCTGTCTCAATCACAACCATATCACGACCACATCATAGTATTACACATCACCTGTCTCAATCACAACCATATCACGACCACATCATAGTATTACACATCACCTGTCTCAACATCAATGTCTGTATCAATCATAGCCTACTCATGCTCTTCTATCCCCTCAATATCAGTTATCACATGACTTATTCAACAAATTCAAGTCACATATAACACATTTAGCTCGTTTTATTCCCCATCTTTCATTTACAACAATTTCAATCAACAAATAAAACCCATCCTCAATCCCCATTACTCCCCAACACAATTAGGAAAGTAGTCATGCGTAGTCTAAGAGTTTTACAAAGTTTGGAAGCCACTTGCCTTAAAACGAACTCCAAAAGTTACTTGACTTGAGCCTTTCCTTTCCGAGTATAATCCGGATCACGATAATCTATTCAAACAATTATTCACAATCACAATTCGAGTCCAATGACACCAAAATCAAGAAATTTAGGGAAAAAGGGCAAAACGGTCCAAAAGTCTCATATCGGAAAACGATACCCAAATCTGGAAATTTTTGATGTAAAATGATCCTTAAAGTATTTGGAAGCTAATGGTGAAAACCAATTTGAAAACGGAGTTGAAATCAATTCACAAACTCAATTTGAAGGAAAATCCACGTTCTTGAAGAAGCCTAAAATATTCGGATCCGAAACCCCGACTCGAAAATGAAATATCTCTTGAAAAACATCTTACCCATGCTTAGATAAGTTCAAATATGAAATTTCATCAAAAACGGAGTTAAGATCGACCTTGAAATTCTCAATTTATCAAACTTTAACTTTACCGGGAAAGTCCAAATTGTACGCGGTTAATATGATGAAAATAATCGATGAATCAATAATTTTATGTTAAAATCAGTTTACCCATAACATAAGGATCGTAAATATACCTTTTTCATCAAAAAGGGAGTCCAAATCGATAAAACCCCAATTTTTCCCAAGAGATTTACGGATAGGAAAAAAAACCAGATAAAGAAATTATGAGAAAATGTCGAATTGAAGATTGAATACTAACCCTCATATTAATTCAAGAAGAAACCCGTAAGAATCACTCCATTCCGATCTCTAGAACTCCCGATATGCTCAAAATACCAAATGAACACAGTCTGAGATTTTTATAACAGTACATGGCTGTTATGCACCAGAAAAACAGCAGTTAATCTTTCACTAAAAAGGCCGTAATTTCCTCATACGATAGTGAAATGACCCGATTCTTTTTTGTAAATGTCTTAAATAATGATACGGACCTGCTCGTTCAATCGGAGCTCAATTTCATGCTCGTTTGCCCAGTCAAATATCATTTCTACTCGGTAAACAATTATTTCTTATTTGCGATAAAAGTCCAATCTCGGGTTAGCGAAAATGCACCAAAATTTGCAGATAAGTCCTATAATTCATGCTCAAAATTTCAGAACCTTCGGAATAATTTTTCGACCTTTAAAACTAATAATGAACCCTTTAGTTGCCACAATTTGCTGAAATAGTGTCAAAGCATCTAAGAAGCTTAAAAGCTCGCCCAAAACTCATTTGGCACTTCCCGAACACAAACCAAATATGCTACTAGCTTTAAAATGACATTTTGGACTCAATGAAATCGTTGGAATTTGAATTCGAGGTCTCCTTGACCCGGTATCCGATAAGGCGTCAATAAACTAACTTTACGCTCAAAAACTCGAAACGCACTCGGGGCCTCTAAAAATTCAACCAAGACTCATTCTACACTTAGAATCACCCCCTGAATCCAACGGTGCCCTCGGAATTCCATTTCGAGCACCGGAACCTCGTTTGTTGTCCAAAGTCAACTCTTGATCAAAATTTCACAATTTTATCAACTTAGGACCTCAAATCTTCGTTTTAACTCCAAATTCGACTCCGTAAATTCCCATAGACCCGTTTCGACATTCTAAAACTGCTGGAATCGACAGAAATCCGATTCGAGTCTCGAAACTCCAAATGACTCGAAATAGCACTTTTAACCAAACTTTAACTCTTAAAAACTCAACTTTTCATCAATTTTCCTCCAAACCAACTTCGAAAATACAACAATTAGGACTCGGGGCAACTATCGGGAGGGGTAAACGGTCATTTTATGAAAATTTCCAAAAATGACCTTTAGGATCATTACATTTTTATTACTACTTACTTAAATAATATGCCAAATTAAAGAATAAAGGGTTGTGTTTGCCCATCAAGTTTTATGTGCTGTTTATTAATCATAAAAATAAAGAGAAGAGGGATAAATTTCAATAGAAATATCCCTCTATGTTTGTTTTTTTTCTCTTGTTCGATATTACTATTAGAGTTCGACTATATTCGGATCATGCATTACAAGGCCTATTTTGGAGTAACGCTCTAAAAAAGATGAAGAAATCCCACCCATTCCACCAAAACTCAATGAAATATCCTTTTATGTAATATGCTAAGAACTATGTAATCTTTTGATTATTCATGTGTTGTATATGTAAAATTATCCTTCTTTCGCATTTAATAAATAAATTGGCACCTAGCTTGACAAGAGTTATATGGATTTATTTTCAAAAAAGAAAGTAACTTGTTGGTAATACAAAATATATGATTAAATATTTGATTATGACAATTTGAGGTTATTGAAGAAATTTATAAATTTCATATCTTGAATACGCCAGCCTATTAGTTTGACAAGTATGTTGTTATCTGTATATTTTAAAGTCCGCGTGTTTACCATTCATGCAAAAAAAGAGTGAACTCACAGACACGTGTTATCGTGTTGTTACCTAAATACGAAACAAAAATAGGAAAATTACCTGACGGAGCAAACATATGTCCTATCGACGAAACAAAAATAGGAAAATTATTATTATTTGAATTTTTTAATTCTTATTTTAGTTTTTTTTTTTTCATTTTTTAGTGTAAATGTAAAAATAAGAGAAATATAAAGAAAGAAATGTGAAAGAAAAAAAGAGAAAAAAAAGGAAGAAAAAGAAAATTTTTAAACTTTTTTTTTTGCAGTTATATTGTAATTTAAAACTATTTTTTACAATCATATTATAATATAGTTTTGTATCTGTAAAAAAAAATTGGGGCATATATATTAATTTTATAAAAGAATTAGTGAAAAAAATAAATTTGACCATCAAAATAATCTATTTGAATTAGCCGTTGAAGCAAAGAAGTTAAAAAAATATGCCATTACATGAATTATTGATTTTTAATTAAAAAAATTTGAAATGACTTTTTCACTTCTGTTATAGGAAAAAGATATTTGTGAGTCATTTGTGTAACAATAAGGGTATATATGAGACACTTTTATAATAAAAGACAATCAATACTAAATGACAAATTTGAGGAGTATATCAAACTTTTCCCTACTTTTAATTTGGTGACCAAAACAATCAAAGAGAAAAAGAAACATATAACCACATTTTTCACATTTTAGCTATTTATGATATTTTTCTTCGTTTTAAAGGCTCTTGCCAACGATGTAGACAAAGATGGCTAATAATTTCTGTCATGGACTGCAATATAAAATATGGTCCACAAGTTTATATTTTATATGTATAATGATATAAATGATATTAATTTTTGTAAAAAAGATTCATGCTTGATGTGAAGAAATTATTCATAGCATGTGAAAAAATTTATCAAAAAAATAATAAGTTACTACTACTGGTGATTTATTATATTAGTGAATCTTTGTAAAATTATGTGTACTAAAAAAATTATAATAACATGTAATCACAGATATTTATTTATAAATAAAACATGGATATGTCTGATTTATTAATTAATTCAACGTCTTAGGATATTCTGATTAAGGGTGAAGAAAATTGAATCGAAAATCAAGATAAACCACAAGTCAAGTTAAAAAAAAATAAAATTAACTAGTGATTTCATTTGATTTGACTTGGTTTGACATTAAAAAAAATCCGAGTATACTTGGATTAGTTTGGTTTAAACGAAAAAAACTCAACCCGACATTGTAATATAATTTTTAAAATTTATTTTATACATAAAAGTATTTACTTTGATATAATTTATAAATATTTCTTATACTTTTCATAGTTTTATCTTATAACATATTATTTCAAGTTTGAGACTGAGAATTTTGAATGGTTCGATAATAAATAAGGGTTATAATCCATAGAAATTTGAATAGTCCATAAATGTTGCCTTATGTGTTTTTGTATTCATATATTGCCATTTGTATCTGTTGCCCTGTGTGTATTTGTATTCATCTGTTGTCATGAGTGTTTGTATTTGGTATTACTGAATTATTTTTATATAATTGACAATTATCATTGGTATGACATTTGTATTTGTATCGCTGATTGTTAACATTTGCATTTGCATCATTGGCTATTACTATTTGTATTTGTATTGAGAGAGAAAGGAGTGGCAAGAGAGAGGGGAGAGGACAAAGAGAGTGCATAGAGAGGAGAGAGAAATTGTTATAACATTCTAACAATAGATATGAATTGTAATTCTTTCGAACTATTATTTTCTATAGTAAATACATATCATATATTTGCCTTAATACATAATTTTTTCCTATAATTTATTTTTTGGAGTTTTGTACAATATTGTATACCATATTTTTGAACATTGGTGCAAGAAAATAATGGGTAATCCAATTGAAAACTTAAAACTTTGAATAGGTAGGTGCAATATAATGCACCAACAAGGGTTGTGGTTTTCTTTATCCTTAACCAAGAGGTCTCGGGTTTGAGCCTCATTGAGTACGGAATGGCCTTTGTTAGGGAGCTATATACCCTTCAATGTTGGACTTTTCGAGGCGAATCTGGATTTAATCGGACTTCAATGTGAGTACCAAACACCGGACGAAAAACGAAAAAAAAAGTGCAATATAATGCTGTGGATTCTGTGGTACCATTCTTAATTTTTATGGCCAAACAAATCTGCTATATAACTTTGAGAATTTTAATTCTCTAAACAACCAAAACCCAAGAATTAATATCAAAACAAACTGTACACACACATTCATTACATATATACAATCCACCCAACTACCAAAACAAAAGGTGAAAAAAAAAACTACCAAAACAAAAGCTCCAAAACCTACCAACGAGGTTGCGGTAGAATGATAAGTATTCTTTAATTCTTAATCAAAATTCTTGGGTTCGAGTCTCTATGAGTATAAAATCGCTTCTACTAGGGTGCGTTTTACCTAGGGGTGTCAAAAAGATATGAAAAAGCGACCGAACCATACCATACCGAACCGATTTATAGGATTTTTTAATATAACCGTGGACTTTTAATAATCTTATAGCCGTCCCAAATAATTGAAATAGTCTTTTTAATTTATATAAAAACACAAAAAAATATCGAACCGAATAGTCTTACATATATGTAATATATTTTATATACTACCAAATATGTTAAATTTAATATACAAATATATTTTATAATTTATTTTTCAAATACATATAAAGTTAGGCCACTAGACTTTGGGTCTGTAGTTGGTTAGATTAGTTTTAACTTTTTAAAGGATCCAATTACTAGACTCATACGTTCATAAATCATACCCAATTACCCATATTAATATAATAATATTTATATACCAAATAATTAGCTTATGGCTAAACACCAAAACGGTAAAACCTAACGTGCTATATATACTAGTTCTATGGAAAGTTTATCACTAACAAAGTAACCGAAAATTAAAAAGTTTATCATATTAGTATTTGCTTCCTCCCCAATAACACTAATTTCGACCGTCATGAACTTTAAAAGAAAAATAGAGGAGTTGTTAAAATTCACCATTGAAGAGTTTCAAAATTTAAATTATAAATTTGACCTGTCGTAAAAGTGAATTGTTATGAGTAAATAATATATCAAAAGAATCAAGATATTGAGAGGAGTTTATGTCTAATTTTGAGTTGATGTCCATAAGTACCCGTCGGACTTGTCCATGGGCCTTGTTAAGCGGCTTGTTCATAAAATTGCACGATTTATCCTCCAAATAGTTGATTTTAAATTTTTACCCCCCCCCCCCCCCCCATCTTTCAATACACTCTACCCCATCTCGACCTCTCACACATCCCTCCAACTTTTATAGAGTTTGCCTAAATTATACACAAATATTTTCTATACATATCAAACACAATATCAGTAAGAAAATCACTTATTTTTTACAAAAAATATTTTAAAGGAAAACACTTTCCGTGAAAGTACATTGTTACCTTCATACCAAACACGCCCTATATCATTAGATATTTCTTTTTTGAAATATACATATATACAAATCTTAAGCGTCTGAGATATGAAACTCGCAAGAAAGTAATAATTTAGGTTGTGTTTTTAACTATCACTTGCTAGTAGGAACAAGAAGCAAAGGATTTTGTCTCTGCAATGGCACAGCATATTTTTCATTCATGTCAAGCTTCAAAGGATCACCATTATTTGGAAGAGACCACTCAAAGTGATAAACCAAATAAGCCAAAATCAAATGCATTTGTTTTGTAGCAAAGGGCAAACCAGGGCACATTCTTCTTCCAGCACCAAATCTCATATAACACTATATAAAGAACACTTCATTTCTTTCTTAGAAGGATAATCTTATTTATTTAACACAACAAAAATCAACCATATTACATAGAGGTATATTTGTATTAAAATTTATCCCTAATCACTTCTCTATTTTTGAGGTTGAAATATTTAAATAGTTCTACAAATAACACAAGACACATGCAATCACAAATATTTAATGAGACGTTTTATTTGCTTGGAGTTTCTTTCTTTCGGAGAGCAATTCTGCAAACCTACAAAAAAATAATATTCTAATTAGCATTTAAAAATAAATTTATGAGAAACTTAAAAACCCTAATATGTAGCATACAGGCAAAAGTCTACATCTACTCCCTTCATTTCATATTATGCGTCTTAATTTGACAGAATACAAAGATAATATAAAGAATATTTTTGAAAATAAAAACGCGTATAACATACTCTGAAGATTACACCGAGTATATATATATATATATATGTATATTACCTCTTTAGAGCTTCCTCATTAGTTTTAGGATCCTCTTTGGAGTTTTGTTTCTTCAACAAACTTTCACCAACTTGTACCAATTATTTCATATTAGCCTCTGTAGCATTATCCATTGCAGTAGTTGAACCTGTTAGTGCATTTTCCTGGTATTTTTTTTATCATATATAATAAAGAACAATTAATTTTTTTAAAAACATATATAAAATATACTCAATATGTATACCATGTATATATATATATATATATATATATTAGTTCTACACTTATTATATTCCTTGTATACACTTTAGATATCCATCCTATTTAGTGATGAATTATCACAAAATTTTATTGGCTACGAAGGTATATAACTATAACTTTTGCGGTGGAATCAAAATTAAAATTTATACATACAAAAATATGTATCGACCATATATATACAGAATAATTTTTCTAACGAAAGGAATTTAATTAAACGTACCCCCTTGCACCATCATATATAGTTCCAATACACTTAGCTACGAGTAATTTAGTGATCGATAACGTAAATAATTAAGTGAGATGGTCTTACTTGAATTCTGAGGTAATTCTTTTGATCATTAAGAGCTTGAAAGACAGTAGCAATGTAATAATCATTCATGTAAGAATTTGCTGAAGACATAATTTGTAGAAAAGGACTTGAATGTTTGTTATGAATTAGCCACTCAATAGCACCCCATTTAGCTGCCTCTTGTGCTGTATACGTTGTATAAAAATCTGCAGCATTCCCAGTGCCTAATGAGAGTAGTAAAATTTGTTTGTTGTTCATTGGTTTAATTGATGACAATGCTGGATCCGCTTGCGTCGAATGGTTGGTTGCCACGCTAAGTGCAACTAAGGCCTGTATGTATATTTACTGTCATGTCAGATCTCTCTATAACACTCATTCTTGGTAAGAACATATTTGCATCATTAATAATATAACAAAAATATAGATAGCTAGAGACCATGTTTTTAATGAGGATATATTTAATCTCACTAGTTTAAGGCACTAGTTGGATTTGAACTCTGGTCTTGCGGGTGATTTTCTAAGCTTGTACAAACAACACATAGACACTCATACGTTTCTCATATAAGTATGGTTAATATACCAGTTCTCAAAGATAGATATACATATATAGACATGATTTTTTTCGAAGTTAACAGATGCACATGCACTTTCACCAAACCATGTGGGTCCGTCTTTGCTCTAGATACATGTATTTCGGATACATGGGGTCAAATTTATGTGTAATTTCTTCTAGATATATTGTATTCAAGGGGATTCACATGTATCTGAGATACATATTTAGCAAACCTCTCACTCCTCCCTCGCCTCTTTCCTATCTCGCTCACCACTCTCTCATGTATCTAGTATTCCAGTACACGTGCATCACTCCAGATACATACATATACATGTATCTAGTGTGATTCACATATATTTGAGATACATACGAATCTTGCTCACCTCCCTCCCTAATCTCGCTCGTCTCTCTCCCTATTTTTGTGTATCTGGTAGCAAAACCCTATGTATCCAAGTGTAAGATATGTAGAGATACGTAATATTTTGAAAAGTACATGTAATAATAATATATATGATAGTGAAGTATGTCTAATTACGTACCGGATTGGCAGCCGCAACACTACCATCAATAAGATTAAACTCAACTTGATTTCCTTTAGCATCATTAGTGACAAAATAATGTGGTGGAAAATATGTTGGAGCTACAGCCGTGCTGTAGCATATGTCACACATCTTTGCATCCAACTCAGGAGAATTGGCTAACTGTGTATAAGTTTGTCTAATTAGATAATTATTTCTAAAATCAGTTCATAAAAATATAATTTGCTCGATTCGTTTAAATTTAGACAGATCATTGATCCGTTCATTTATTGACTCACCCTATTAAAAAATTGAACTGATATGTAGAAAAATTGACCCAATCTTGCTAAAATATTTTTAGGAAAAACATTTTAATTCATTATAACTCAACTCATTTTAATTCAAATAAATTTTAAATCGATTAATAAGTTAATATAATATATGAAAGATTTACCTTGGACTTAGTGAATATTATTGGTTGATTTTTCTTGATGTCAAAGGTTGGAATGACAACATTTGTTAAAGCTTGATGCAAACGAGTCTCTCCCAACTTATCTTGCAAAACTTTGTGAAGATATTTTCCATCATATTTGGGAGCAAAAATTGGAGGCAATGCACTGTAATTGAAACCAAATTTTTGTATTAAAACATATTTCAATACTGACTTGACCTATACACATATGTTGCTGTAGAATGGAAATAATATGTGACAGCCCAGTTCGTCAGTGATATTGTTAGCTTGTTGGTAAGACCTGTTTATTAATATACCCAACATTTTCCCTGTATTTTGTTGATGTGAGACTTTTTATTTTAAGTTAGGATGTCGTATACAATTCCCTATCTGGACTCAATATCCTTGTTGAGGATTTCTTATTTTTTGAGGTTTTCTTATCTTAAGTTGGGGTGTCACATACACCCCCTCAATGGACTCAACACCCTTGCTGAGGCTTACCCCACCACATGAGATTTGTCTAGACTCAGCACTATAATTTTTTTCGCTTTATCAGAATTTGCCTAAACTCAGTTGAAGTCAGGGCCACATCGACAAAACGAACACATGATCAGCTCTGATATCATTTGTGACGGTCCAATCCACTAGCTTTATTAATTGGTAAGACTTGCTTATTTGTATAGCAAATATCTTTCCTATGTTTTACTGATGTGAAACTTCTTATCCTAAGCTTAGATGTCATATAATATTTGGACAACTCATAATATGTAAAAATAATTATGCACCTAGGGGGGAAAATCCTTGGGCCATGCTCAAAGTAAAAGGATACAATATCTTTGGCAGCACAAAAGGGAAGATTCTTTTCATTTGGAGCAGTGATCATAGTGGCTAATATTCCACCTGTACTTGTACTTGTTCCAGCAATCACATCAAAGTAATCTACAACTCTTGCATCCTTACCATCCAATTCCTGACTCAAAAGTAATCTTTTTCAGGATCGTCGCAACAACGTCTTTTTCGACACGTAACAAAGTCTAATGATAAATCTAACATGAAAGACAGCCACTATTTCTTAATTAACACGATATAGGTTTTAAAGAAGATTTTCATGAAGGACTGTGAGATAACCTTTCAATCTGACAATTTTTTCATATATAGATCGGGTTGTGGACATACGAGATCCTTATAATAGATTTGTTGTCTGATTTATCGTCATAAAAGATTTTTAATAATTAGTTTTGATATGTCATATTTTTATTTTGATCCCAACATGATAATCATCAAAATAATACAATTCAAATGTAAAAAATATATAGTAATGCCACACCCACGCACCTACATTTTAAAAAAAATATAGTTATGATACGTCGATACCTGAAGTTGTCCTTCAAGAAAAGCAAGAATAGTAGACAATCTTTTTTGGAGTACAAAAGCATCGACTAACAAGCGAGGGTTTATATAGTCACATGAAAAGTCTCTGGTTTAAGTTTAAGATAGTCATTTACTCTTTGTAATCAGATGTGTTAGCAGAGTAATCTAACAATTATTAAATTTGTAAGCCGAGCTGGACCCATGTGGGTTAAATGAATCCACTCGATCGAAATATTTTAATATTTTATATAGGTTAAATTTGATAAATTAAAATTAATCATTATCATGTTAAATGAACGCCTATGCAATATTAATCATTAGATATTTTTTACTTAATTTTTTGTTTTGTGTAACCATATATATTATTACAAATGTGTGCACATTTGGTCAATTTTAAGGTTATACCTTATTACTTTCTGTCTATGAATTAATTTTCTCTATTTGTTACTCTTGTTTTTTTCTATTTTAGAGGGCGTTTGACTAAGAGCTTATTTGGATTAATTTATTTTAAATGCTAAAATAACTTTAAAGTATTTTTGTAGTGTTTGAATAAAATATATAAGTATTTTTAAACATTTGTGTTAAAGTCAAAAAGACAAAAAAATTGTTAAAAATCATAAATTAGAATTCTTCACTATGACTTTTGAGTCAAACAGACGAAAAATAAGTCAAAAATTATAATTAGAATTCCTAATTTATTACTTTTGACCTATAAGTCATAAATCATAATCTCATCCAAAAAAAATTTAATCTTATAAGTTGGTCAAATTGACTTATAAAAGATGTTTGACCAAGTGTATTAGTTTGACTTGACCAAACTTATTTTAAAAAATGAGGCGTTTGACTAAATTTTTGGGAGAAAATAAATGTTTTTCCATAGTATGTAGTACTAGAAGTTGTTTTCAGAAGCTAAAAAAGTATAAATTTTCTCTTGAAACACTTTAAAGAGAAATACACTTAAAAGTACTTTTAAAAAGTTTGATCAAATATTAATTGATGCTAAAATGTTCATTTTTATTTATTGGTTAAAAACAAATTATTTCTCACCAGCAAATACTTTTTTTAAAAACACTTTCTAAAAAGACTTTTCACAATAAGTTGATTTTAGAGATTGGCCAAACATATTGAGGATGTCTGATTAATTGTTGGTACCCACTAGCATATAAGTTCACATTAATATGAAGAAATTAATAAGTATTGAATAAATTATTTTTGAAAAAAATAAATCAAAATGTTAGTCGTTAATATTCCATTCTTTATCTTCACTTGTTTCATTTTCATCATTGTCTCATTCTTCCTTCACATTAATTAGTTTCATATTCATTATTTGATTCTTCCCCTTCTACCCCAATTGATTCATTTTCCTCAGCTTATTTTTCCTCAACAATTACGATGATAGTTACCTCATCACCGTCAACTTCTTCTAATATGTGTCAATATACCTTCTTAACATTTTGTGCAAATGATAAACAAATATATATTATTTCGTGTATTTAACTTCAATTACATTATATTGTTAATTCACCCTAGTACTATTTTTTTTTCTCATTCATCTAGGATATCTAAAGTTCAAGAATCTCTTATATCATATCATAATTATTTGTATAATATTAATTTGGCACTTCAAATTATTTTTTTTTTCTTTTTCCTTAGAAAAGAAGATTCAAATGCCAAAACACAAAATCACGATAATTTATTTAAACATTTAACACAACCAAAAGGTTACATAATCCAAACATACATTACATAGAGAGACATTTCTATTGAAATTTATCCCTCAAACTCCTCCTTTATTTTTGAGGTTGAAATACTTAAATGCGCACAATCATAAATATTACAAGCGCTTATTATTTAGCATAGTAAGGTTACTAACACAACTCGAGACCTTGAATTAAAAAGACACTTTGTTTGCTCGGAGTTTCTTCCTATATCAGAGAGCAATTTTGCAAACCTACAGCAAAATAAACTATTTTAATTAGCAATAAAATAGATTTATAAGAAATCTAATATGAATAATATTGACTGACGAGATATAGTAATATGAAAAAAAGAAAAGAATTATTTCAACCACCGACAGAATCGAACGCGTCAGAGTTTTACCTCTTTAGAGCTGCCTCATAGGTTTCATGATTGTCTTCGAAAACTGATTTCTTCAATAAGTTTTCACCAACTTGTACTAATGATATCATATTAGCCACAGAAGCATCATCAAATGTAGTAGCTGTGCCTGTTAATGCATTTTCCTGGAATTAAATATACTCGTATCGTTAGCAAAGAAATATGACATGCATATTATAAAATAATAGTAATAATGAAAAAACTACATAATTAGATATACTTCACTATCATATATACTTTTAAAATTTTACGTATCTTACCATTTATTAAGAGTTTCCTATCATATATTAAGAAAAATATACTTAGATATATGTATTATTGCTACCAGATACACAAAAATAGGGAGAAAAGCAAGCGAGATTCGTATGTATCCCAGATACATGCAAATCGCACTAGATACATGTATCTGTATGCATCTGGTGTGATTCATATGTATCGGGGATACCAAATACATGGGAGAGTGGCAAGCGAGATTGGAGAGAGAGCGAGCAAGATTTGCTAATGTATTCTAGACAGGGGCGGCCCTAGAGGTTGACGAGGGGGTTCACGACAAAAAATTAGTTTCATTGTATAGTTAAGGTAATTTTAAGAATTTTTGTGTTAGCTATATATTGATTTTGAACCTCCTAAATGTAAGGTTGGCTCAGTGGTTGAGGGGTTCAAAACTCACCTTAAGGATCGAAGATCAAATCTTAGGCAGTACAACTCTTTTTTTTCTTCCAAACCCCCTATTAAT
>NC_064291.1:3251433-3352691 GCF_019186545.1 Solanum stenotomum | reverse complement strand
CTTTGGTTATTAATTCCGAAATTTCTCTCGTGGTTACCTGATTAGGGGTTTGTCATGGTAAATATGTTGTGGTTTTGAGATCTTAGATTCAGATTCAATCTTTGAGTTAGTCGGTGGTTTGAAATAACCCTTTGAGGGTTAAGTTGTCAAGATTGATTTGGGAATCCTTTTTTTTATATGGATTTTTGGGATAAGGTTTAAGAATGGGTTCGTTTGGAGTAGTAATTTTCGTTTGGAGTAGTAATTATTGAGTTCGGAAATTTCACCTCGGGGTTGATAGTGTCGAGTATTTTTGCCTTCTTCTACTTTATGTTCGAGGACAAACATGATTTTTAGTGGTGAATAATGTAATGACCCTAAAGGTCATTTTTGGAAATTTTCATAAAATGACCGTTTTACCCCTCCCAATAGTTGCCCCGAGTCCTAATTGTTGTATTTTCGAAGTTGGTTTGAAGGAAAAATTGATGAAAAGTTGAGTTTTTGGAAAGTTGAGTTTTTAAGAGTTAAAGTTGGGTTAAAAGTGCTATTTCGATTCATTTGGAGTTTCAAGACTCGAATCGGATTTTCGTCGATTCCAGCAGTTTTAGAATGTCGAAATGGGTCTATGAGAATTTACGGAGTCGAATTTGGAGATAAAACGAAGATTTGAGGTCCTAAGTTGCTAAAATTGCGAAATTTTGATCAAGAGTTGACTTTGGTCAACAAACGAGGTTTCGGTGCTCGAAATGGAATTCCGAGGGCACCGTTGGATTCAGGGGGTGATTCTAAGTCTAGAATGAGTCTTGGTTGAATTTTTAGAGGCCCCGAGTGCGTTTCAAGTTTTTGAGTCTAAAGTTAGTTTGTTGACGCCTTATCGTATACCGGGTCAAGGAGACCTCGAATTCAAATTCCGACTATTTCATTGAGTCCGAAATGTCATTTTCAAGCTAGTAGCATATTTGGTTTGTGTTTGGGAAGTGCCAAATGAGTTTTGGGTGAGCTTTTAAGCTTCTTGGATGCTTTGACACTATCTCAGCAAATTGTGGCAACTAAAGGGTTCATTATTAGTTTTAAAGGTCGAAAAATTATTCCGAAGGTTCTGAAATTTTGAGCATGAATTATAGGAATTATATGCAAATTTTGGAGCATTTTCGCTAACCCGAGATTGGACTTTTATCGCAAATAAGAAATAATTGTTTACCGAGTAGAAATGATATTTGACTGGGCAAATGAGCACGAAATTGAGCTCCGATTGAACGAACAGGTCCGTATCATTATTTAAGACATTTACAAAAAAGAATCGGGTCATTTCACTATCGTATGAGGAAATTATGGCCTTTTTAGTGAAAGATTAACTGCTGTTTTTCTGCTGCATAACAGCCATGTACTGTTATAAAAATCCCAGACTGTGTTCATTTGGTATTTTGAGCATATCGGGAGTTCTAGAAATCGGAATGGAGTGATTCTTACGGGTTTCTTCTCGAATTAATATGAGGGTTAGTATTCAACCTTCAATTCGATATTTTCTCATAATTTATTTATCTGGTTTTTTTTTCCTATCCGTAAATCTCTTGGGAAAAATTGGGATTTTATCGATTTGGACTCCCTTTTTGATGAAAAAGGTATATTTACGATCCTTATGTTATGGGTCTACTGTTTTAACATAAAATTATTGATTCACCGATTGTTTTCATCATATTAACTGCGTACAATTTGGACTTTCCCGGTAAAGTTAAAGTTTGATAAATTGAGAATTTCAAGGTCGGTCTTAACTCCGTTTTTGATGAAATTTCATATTTGAACTTATCTAAGCATGGGTAAGATGTTTTTCAAGAGATATTTCATTTTTGAGTCGGGGTTTCGGATCCGAATATTTTAGGCTTCTTCAAGAACGTGGATTTTCCTTCAAATTGAGTTTTTGAATTGATTTCAACTCCGTTTTCAAATTGGTTTTCACCATTAGCTTCCAAATACTTTAAGGATCATTTTACATCAAAAATTTCCAGATTTGGGTATCGTTTTCCGGTATGAGACTTTTGGACCGTTTTGCCCTTTTTCCCTAAATTTCTTGATTTTGGTGTCATTGGACTCGAATTGTGATTGTAAATAATTGTTTGAATAGATTATCGTGATCCAGATTATACTCGGAAAGGAAAGGCTTAAGTCAAGTAACTTTTGGAGTTCGTTTTAAGGCAAGTGGCTTCCAAACTTTGTAAAACTCTTAGACTACGCATGACTACTTTCCTAATTGTGTTGGGGAGTAATGGGGATTGAGGATGAGTTTTATTTGTTGATTGAAATTGTTGTAAATGAAAGATGGGGAATAAAACGAGCTAAATGTGTTATATGTGACTTGAATTTGTTGAATAAGTCATGTGATAACTGATATTGAGGGGATAGAAGAGCATGAGTAGGCTATGATTGATACAGACATTGATGTTGAGACAGATGATGTGTAATACTATGATGTGGTCGTGATATGGTTGTGATTGAGACAGGTGATGTGTAATACTATGATGTGGTCGTGATATGGTTGTGATTGAGACAGGTGATGTGTAATACTATGATGTGGTCGTGATATGGTTGTGATTGAGACAGATGATGTGTAATACTATGATGTGGTCGTGATATGGTTGTGATTGAGACAGATGATGTGTAATACTATGATGTGATCGTGATATGATTGTGATTGATGACATGTGCATATTCATTATTCATCCCATGTGTGAACTATCTGTTGCATGAGTTCTGAGACACTGATATGAGGATGGATGGATATGAGACACAGTTGAGACTAGCTCCGGCTAGAGATATATGAGATGGACTAGCTCCGGCTAGCGATTTGGATGCCGATGGGATCTGGTTCCGGCGGTGATACATGGTCCATGTGTGGCCCCCATGGGTTCTGATTTGAGTATTCAGCGCGGACTGATTACGTCAACAGATGTGTATCGTAGGACAGACATGCATCACGACTACATGACATCATTATTGTATTTTGCATCGCATTTGCCTTATCTTTGTCTGTGATGTGTGGATTGTATCGGTTTACACTTCTTATGTGGAATTTGATCTACTTGCTCTTATTTGTTGATCTAAGGTTGATGAGGATATACTGTTGGTTCTGGCTGTTTTATATGATCTATTTAATATAGGTTGGTTGGTTTGCTGCTAGATTGAAGTTTCGGTGGTTCGGTTGGGATTAAAAGGAGTGGTTTGTAGCTGCTAGTTTTGCTTAGTTTAGAGTTACTTGCGAGTACCTGTGGTTTTCGGTACTCACCCTTGCTTCTACACAATTGTGTAGGTTGACAGCTCTATCAGATTCGGCTTAGTATTTTCTTTAGCAGATTGAGTTTCAGGACATACTCGAGAGGTAGCGGTTCATTCCAGACGTGCCCTTGAGTTATCTTTACTTTCAACTTTGTTCTATTCGAGAACTATACTCTGAGACTTGTATATTTTTATTCGAATTCTGTATTTAGAGGTTTGTACATGTGACAACCAAATTCTGGGTAGTGTTGAGTTTTAATTAAAGTCTTCCGCTTATTTATTATCTTTTATTCTCGTATTTCTACTTATCTATCGTTGTGGTTGGGTTAGGCTGACGTGTCCGGTGGGAAATGGACACGTGTCATCACATTCGAATTTGGGGTGTGACAATGGATGACTAGCTTCATGCCTGTTATGCCTCCATTGATCGTAGAACTCGAGTTGTTAGGTTCCAAATTCCTAATGAGCCAGTTATAGAGTGGAGTATCAGTTCAGTAGTGCCTAAGGGTTGTTTCATTTCGTACCTTAAGGGGAGAAAGTTAGTTTTCAAGGGGTGTGTCTATTTCTTAGTCCGAGTTAATGATTCTAGTGTTGAGACACCTCCTATTGAGTCAGTTTTAGTTGTGAATGAGTTTCCAGAAGTCTTTCTAGATGATCTACCCGGAGTCCCTCCTGAGAGAGAAATAGACTTCAGTATAGATATTATTCCCGATACTCATCCTATATCTATTCCGCCATATAGAATGGCACCAGTAGAGTTGAAAGAGCTAAAAGAGCAGTTGAAAGATCTCCTATCTAAATGTTTCATTCGACCAAGTGTCTCACCATGGGGCGCTCCGGTCTTATTTGTGAGGAAGAAGGATGGTTCCCTTAGAATATGTATATATTATTGCCAGTTGAACAAGATTACCATCAAGAATAAGTATCCTCTTTCGAGAATTGATTATATTTTCGATCAGCTTTAGGGTGCCACCTGTTTCTCTAAGATAGATCTCAGATCAGGCTACCATCAGTTGAGGGTAAGGGAATGTGACATTCCAAAGACAACATTCAGGACCCGTTGTGGTCATTATGAGTTCCTAGTTATGTCTGTTGGTTTGACCAATGCGCCTGCAACATTCATGGACCTTATGAATAGAGTATTCAAGCCTTATTTAGATATGTTTGTTATCGTGTTCATTGATGACATTCTAATCTATTCGAGAAATGAGGAAGATCATGCTAGCCATCTCAGAATAGTTCTCCAAACTCTAAAGGATAAGGAGTTATATGCTAAGTTCTCTAAATGTGAGTTTTGGCTTGAGTCTGTGGCATTCTTAGGCCATATTGTTTCCGGTGATGAGATTAGAGTTGATGTCAAAGCTAGAGATGGCAACTTCTGTTAAAGCTTGATGCAAACGAGTTTCTCCAAATTTTTCTTGAAGAACTTGCATAAGATATTTTCCATCATATATTGGGCCTGAATTTTGACCACTGCATAATATAATCTAACCAAATTAAATATAAGTATATAGAACAGAAGTATCATATATTTGGGGCTAGTTACATCCTATCTCAAAAGTTTACCCAATTATGTACAAAAATACTGAATATTTCATTGCTCTCGAATATATTCCTTGGCTATCTGATACATTGCAAATGATACATTACTTAATGGGAGAGATGTATCTGAGAGGGGATACATATGTATCTGATGAGAAGAGATTTTGGTAATTTATTTTTAATGGTAGGGAACTTTAGAGATTATAATATCTTAAGTTGTGTATTTACTCAAAACATACTCTTCTTCTTTCTTTCGGTCTGTTTCGAGTTGTTTGACTTATTCCTTTTTTTAGTCCATCTAAGAAAAATGTATCTTAAGTCATCACCAAATAGTTGTGAGTCATAGTATGATGGGGTTAAGTGGCGTATGCAGAATTTTTAGAAAACGTTATTGATATTTATAGAAGGAAAAATAGAAGTCTTAATTATCATACATATAAGAAGGTTATATCCTTGGCTCATTCGTTTAGACTAGTTTTTAAGATAGAAAAGGTCTTGAGTTCAATTCTACTACAAAATCAACAAGAGAACCAACACGCCAGGGGCAGAGCTACACCTTAGCGAGAGTGGTCAGATCATGAACAACCTTCGTTGGAAAAAATTTGCTAGTATATATGTTAAATATCAATATTTTTTGGATATATACTAACTGTTGAACATTCTTAACATAGCAAAGAAAGATAATCCAGTGGTTAAAGTTGTTCAAATTTGCCTTGGGGACTGGGTTTGAGCCTAGACTTTGACATTTTATTTAAATTTTTTTAGTTCCGTTTTTTCTCTTAAAAAAGAGAGAAAAAGTCATAGTTTTGTTTTGTTGGTCTGCCCATCAAGATTTTTTTTTTTTTACTTGTCCTGAACTATGAACATTCTAGACGAAAATCTTGGCTCCGCCGCTGCAACATGCCAATAGGTAATTACTGTCAATTAGTAGTGTCATTTAATTTTGTTAAATATATATATATACATACATATATATATATATATATATATATATATTTATTTATTTATTTTATTTTTTTATTTTTTTTTGCATAGTATTAATACATATATTTAGTAAAATATTTCGAGGAAAGGGTGACGCTTGACACCCCTTCACTCAACGTAGGTCCACTCCTAGCCATGTCTACTAATTCAAAAAGATAGTCTAACAATTACTAATATTATCACTAGTAAACATCGAAATAATACAATTCAAGGGTAGAAAAATAAAAACGATAGAAATGTCTACATACATAAAAGAAAATTACAATACCTGAAGTTGTCGTTCAAGAAATTTGAGAATGGTACCTGAAATGATTCCTTAATTCCACCTCCATCAATACTAAGAGCAGTCACCATTTCTCCCAACGTACCAAATGTTGAACTAGTAGTTGCCAATATCATAAAAATTAAAATTAAAAAAGATTTAGTTGTTGCCATTTTGCAAATTATAATTAACAAAAACTAATATCTCAAAGTGTTTTTAATTATTTTTTTTGGGTGCTTTGAACATATAACAAGCATGGTATATGTAGTCACGTAAACAAGTTGATAAATTTTATTTTGAGTTTGACATAACCAATAAAAGTTGGATGAGAATCCGTTCAAATTTTGACACGTGGATAGTGGGCCCAATTGAAGGAAAGTGAATTTATAGTTGGTGTGGGCCCCGGCTAACACAATAAGGAGCCGTTTGATAGAGTGTATTAGAAAAAATATATGCATTAACTTTGTGTATATTAGAAAAAATAATGCATGCATTATTAATATCATGAATTTCGATGTATTAGGAACGCTTAGATTGATTACGGATATAACTATCCCTCAAATCTTTCTCAATAATTTTCCATTTTTCAAAGCTAAAGAGTGTAGAGGGTATTTTTTGTAAATAAATAAATAAATATATATATATATTGTATAGATCTCAAGTTATGTAAGACTTGTTATTTCTAATACATTATATTCAACAATGTATATGAAATAATGCAGCATAACTGATCCAGCATTATAAATGCAAACATTAGTAATACACTTTATTCGAGATAATTCTTATGCGCACTTAAGGGGTCGTTTGGTAGAATGCATTAGAAAAAGAAATAATGCATACATTTAGCTTTGTGTATTATTAGTACCTTGTTTGGTACAATTTTTAACCTGTGTATAACTAATGCTTATAAATAATACATGAAAATTCATAGCATTAGCATCCATTAGCACGTTTAAAGACATAATTGCTCATCAAAACCTTTTACATATATCGATCCTTTTCATCATATTTATGGAGGGTATTTTGTAAATAAATTTTTAAACACATGTTATATCTAATATACCATATCATATTCATTGAATTGTTGGGTCTGACATTCCTCTTATATAAAATATTTAAGAACATAAATAAAAATGTTAATTTTCTCCTATCGCCCTTTTGATTATTCCAAAATTAGTGTCCTAAAAAATGTAAAATATAGTTATGAACCTCACTAGATCATGAAGAATAAATATAAAAAAGTCTCAATAATTATTTTGAACTTTGAACAATTTTATTTTTTGACAATTAACTTTTTTCAATAATTCACTTAATATGGAGAAAAGAGAGCATCAATTAGGACTTAAGAGTCCAATTTTATAAGGAAGTATGTAGTGGAAAAATGTAAGTTTATATTAAAATGAAATTTTATTAGGACTTTAACCAGTGCACAAAAGTGTTTATCACAGAGTGCTCACGAAGGGTAAATGCTATGGCATAAATTGTAGCGGCTGCAGATTATCCTAGAGTAAAAAAAAGGTTGTTTTGTACTTGTCTTATTCTCTATTTATTTATTTTTACTCTTTCCATGTTTATTTCTAAACTATANTATATATATATATATATATATATATATATATATATATATATATATATATATGATGTTGAAAAAACATATTATATTATTATATGAGTTCTCTTTCTTTGCATAATAGATACATACATTAAAAGTATTGAGAGAGCAAAAGCAAGATCATCAAAGGATTGTGTTATAATGGATGAGACTGTTTCTTTTTTAATTAGATAGCTTAGATTCGAGCTCTGAATATGAAACAATCTTTGATAGGAAGCACTATCCCCCAAATGGGGTCCTACCCAATGT
Organism: Solanum stenotomum; assembly: GCF_019186545.1. NCBI lineage: Eukaryota > Viridiplantae > Streptophyta > Magnoliopsida > Solanales > Solanaceae > Solanum > Solanum stenotomum. The sequence continues at coordinate 3,344,793 of NC_064291.1, read as the reverse complement.
GAATTCAAATTAATCAGATTTTAAAGTGGATATCAAACATCAAGTGGAAAAAAAAGAAGAAGCAATTCATGTTTGAGCCAACTCCTTCGTATTTTGTACAGTCTCCCCTTCATTTGTATCTAAATAAATAGAGGCAGACAAGTCAGGAACTCCTTTTATTAGGCTTAAAAAAACCATCTTCATATACCAAATGTGGTAACATACTTGTATTGATGCATATTGAATTATAATATATTTTCCTTATTACCAAAAAAAAGAGAGTACAATCCAAAGAACCCAGTCTCATAATTGAAGTTTCTTTTATTTTCTTTGGTTTGTCTAAAATCTGTTGGAACATGACATTTTAATAGTAAAAAAATTATTTATTAAGTATAAATTGCTAAGAAAATGGTAAATTGTATTTTATGTAATTTATATAATCACTTAGTTATATTCTTTCAGTATCACATATTAATTACTCCACTACACGTCATATCGCTACTAATTATCTTGATATTTATTACTCATCTCATTCACTTTTACTTGTCATAGTTTGACAATATTCATTAAAAAAATAATTATTGATAGAAGTTGAGAAGGTATAGGTTGTATTCGTTTTGTGTGTTTAATTTTTTATATTGGGTGATATTTGAAAAGGTATATGTTGAGAATGGTTGGGTCGATTTTCAATAAACTCCTAACAATATTGTAAGTATCGTATTTCCTTCGAAACAAATTAAATTTAAACCATTTAAAATACAAATTAATTCTCCTTTTCTCTTTTTACTCATTACAAAACACAATAATATTCTTGTGAGAAGTTTAAAATAATTGCTAAAATTTGAATTTTATAAATCTTTTAAATTCCTAGGAATATGCTGTCATCATTTCTTTGACAATTAATAGAGAGACCCAATATATTGTTCACTTAATACACATATTTAACACATTTTCTAACTATTCACCCAACCCAACAACCAAAATTAAAGCTCTGACACTTGTAAATTTGACATTCATCTTCACCTTCTTTTTTTTTTAAATAAGATTTTTTTTTTTAAGGGCTAGGGTGGGCCAACTCTTCATTTGAAAGGGCCTGAAAATGCTCAACTCAACCCAACCCTAGAAGAGTCGAAGGTTGGGGCAAGCTAGCCCCTTCTTTTTTTCAAACTTAAGATTCTATAACATCAAGAAAATGAGAAGATTTTCAAATCAAATATGACAAACAATGGTGTTATTTCAATAACACTAGCAAAAAATCTAGTGTAATTAGCATGTATCTAGGATACTAGATATGCGAGATACATGTATCTGGTGTAATGCATCCCAGTTACGCGAGCGAGATAAGAGAGTGACAAGCGAGATGAGAGGGAGACGAGGTTGCGGATTCGTCTATGTATCATAGATACATGCGAATCCACTTGGGTAGAGTGTATCTAGAACAAATTAACCTGATTTTGAGTCCATGTATCCTGAGATACATGTATCTAGACGTACTAAAATCTGGTAAGATTCATAAATTCATAATATTACAACATAATGTGCATTTAAGTAATTAGCTCATATGCTAGCAAGATTGTTGTAAGTTACCCTTAAATAAATAGTTTTGGCCAATAAGCCAACCCCAGCTCGGCCCCGATCAAGCCTCAAGGGCCAAAAACTTATATGGGTTGGGCTTATAAGCCCTAGTTTTAAATGGGCTTGAAAAATCCTATCCCGACCCTACCTCAATAACGGGTTGAGTTGAGTCAGCCCTATGGGCTAAGCCCATTTTGACGGCTCTAGGTAGGTGCAATATAATACACTAACAAAAGTTGTGGTGGAGTGGTAAATACTCCTTCATTCTTAATCAAGAGGTCTCAGATTCGACCCCATTTGGGTACGGAGTCGCCTTTGTCACGACCGAAAAATGGACGTGATGGCACTCGTCTTAACCCACCAAGACAAGTCAGCCTAAAACTCAACCATTACAATAAAATGCTGAATTTTTTTATAATAAACTTAAATATATCCCCAAAATCTGATTGTCACGTGTACAAGCCTCTAAAGTATTACAATTGAATCAAAAGAAAAATACAAGTCTCATATGACATTGTTTCTAGAGTAGAACAAGATCATAAACAGGAGTAAGAAGGATCGCTGAGAAAACAAACAACTACCTCACAAATCTCCCAGAAGCCTTGGAAAAGAAGAGAATGACAAGTACCACAAAAATTCAGGCTCGTAACCTACCAAAATTTGTAGAAGCAAGGGGTGAGTACCAAACCACACGGTACTCAGCAAGTAAACCTCTAAACACGAGCTAAGGGGATAGAATACAAGTACTCCTTACACCCCAACCGAACATTCACAACTACAATTGTATAAAACCAGATCAACCTAACAGTTCACAATTTACAAGCACATATCTCAACAACAACATTCTAACAATCATATATTCTCAACAACAAGCTCAATATTTATCAATTACCACCTCCACAACTACAACCTGCTTAGTACCAGTCCAACATAACAGTTCATAGTTTACAAAGCACATAGCTCAACACAACACTCTAACAATTTCATATCCTCAACAACAACAATAGTTTCATATCCTCAACAACAACACTCTAACAATTGCATATCTTCAACAATAAGCCCAAAATTCATCAGTCACAAGTTTTACAGAAAGGCACTCGCAAGATCAGCAACACACAAGATCAAGTTCACCAATAATAAAGAAGTGCAATGCAATGAAATACAATGTCAAGTATAGTGATGCATGTCTGACCTAATGATACACACCCGCTGTCTCTCAGTCCGGGACCCATGGGGGACATATCTGTCCATGCATCCATCGCGGCGCGCGATACGACCCTCGATAATAGTAACCATCGCGGCGCGCGATACGTCCCTCGAAATATAGTATCCGTCGCGGCTCGCGACACGTCTCTCGAAATATAGTATCCATCGCGACGCGCGATACGTCCCTCGAAATGGTACATCATCTTTATTTTCTTAATATTTCTCAATGCACCTAACACTTGTCACAACCATGTCTCAGAACAATGCAAATGACATGTTCACACAAATAATGAAGAGATGACCATTTTCATAACATTGCACAATTCACAACAACACAATCATGATACAACATCAACAATGATTTAACAAGCCTTTCAAACAATTCTCAACACATCACACAAACAATTGATCACATTGCCTTTTATTATCCCTTTCTCATCATTAGAATTAATCAATATGGACAAGTCAACCCATCACCAAGCCTCATTACCCTAAACAAATATTACAAGGAAATACATGAATTCCATACACTTAACAAGAGTTTAGAAATCCACTTGCCTTAAATAGTCGAACAATCACTCCGGGACTTGAGCCTTTCCCTTTCGTTGGGCTCCAAATTAATACAATCTATCCAAACAAATTACCACAATAAGATTTTGAAACTAACAACACCGACATTACTATGTGTTTAGCCTTGAACCAAAATTCACCCAAATTTATAATCAAGTTCGTAAATCTTGATGTCAATTAACATTTCAACTATCATACTTTCCAAGTTTCAAGTCTAGGGTTAAGTTTTGATTCCCTCAAATAGCATAATTTTAATGATATCCACATACTACAATACACCTAATATGTAATTAGGTATCTCAATATATTAAAATCTTGATCACAATATGCTAACCAAAAATAAACATAGAAACCAACTTGTTACGGAAGATAATACGCAGAACCTAAGCTAGCTACAACTTTTCTATTCCACTCATTATTATCTCATCATTAATTTCCTCATCATTACTCATCATGAAACAGCAATCCACTGTCATAAATAAATACACCCAATCAAAAATAATTTACATTACAATATCTCCAACATTCTGTAAATATTCAATTCTTCCAACCTACCAATTTAATAATTAATTTAACTCTTACTCCTAAAACTAGTACATATGAATTAGAGATGAAGATTAGTTAGGCGAATTCTTGTTTTACCTGGAGCGAGAATGCTTTCCTGTGGCGCCGAATTATGTCTCTGCTTCTATCATAAATATTTTTCTTTTCTTTGTAGTTAATAAAAACTAAACCCCATTCTACTTTAATTCATTCTCATACATGGGCCAAATGGGTATATGATATTAATAAAATTATATTCTTGGCCCATTAATTATTAAAGAATTCTTATTAATAAAATAACCATAGTTAAATGAGTAATTCAAAATTCTCATTAAAAATTTACAAAAAGGATCTTTTATGAAAGAGCGATGACTAATTTTCAAAATGACCTAATGGGTCATTACAGCCTTTGTAAGGGAGGACTTTACCTCCCAATGTCGAACTTTCTGTCACGAATTTGAATTTAGTCGGGCTCCAATATAAATACGGAACACCGAATTGAAAAAAAAAGAAGGTGCAATATAATGCTCTGTGGATTCTGTGGTACGAATTCTTAATTTTTATGGCCAAACAGACTGCTAACTTTGAGAATAATTCTCAGAACAACCAAGAATTAATATCAAAACAAACTGTTCACCTAGTACACACACATTCATTTTACATTTATACAATCCACCCAACTGCCAAAACAAAAGCTCCAAAACCTACCAACAAGGTTGTGGTGGAATGATAAGTATTCATTCATTCTTAATCAAAAGTCTTGGGTTCGAGTCCCCTTGAGTATAAAATCGCTTTTATTAGGGAGCGTTTACCTCTGAATGTGTCACTTTTCTACACGAATCCAAATTTAATTGAATTTAGTATAAAAATACCCTCCGTCCATCTCTTAAGTAAAAAACTGCCCTCACCATTTTCATTTCGCCCAAAAATGTTTTTAAAAACTAATGAACGACTAAAAATAAGAGAAAACTCCTCTAATTATGGAAAATGAACAATTTTGCCTTCCCTTTTAATTTGATTTTAAATATGCATTTATTATTGGTGAATTGATTCAAATTTACCCCTCAACTATTGGAATGTAACAACTTTGGCCTCCGTTTGAAATTTGGTTTCAAAATTGTTCTTATCCACCATAAATTTACCTATCTAAACTATCACGTTTTTGTATTAAAACACACTTCAATGTTAAGTTAATCTACACATGCCTATTATCGAGTGAGAACAATATTATAATATACTAATAATTTCCTTTGTATATATGTAGGTTTGCAAAATTGCTCTCAAAAAGGAAGAAAGCCCAAGCATTCAAATTCCTCTAATTCAAGCTAACAAGGTCTTGGGTTTTACTACTACTTAATAATTAAATAACATGCCAAATTAAAGTATAAGGGTTAGGTTTGCCCTCAAGTTTTATATGTTGTTTATTAATCACAAAAATAAAGAGGAGAGGGATAAATTTCAATAGAAATATTTTCTATTGAAGTCCAACTATATTTGAGTCGTGTATTACAGAGCCTATTTTTGGAGTAACGCTCTAAAAAAAATTAAAGAAATCCCAACCATTCCACCACAACTCAGTGAAATATCCTTTTATGTAATTATGCTAAGAACTATCCTTCTTTAGCATTTAATAAACAAATTTGCACCTGACAAGAGTTATATGAATTTATTTATTTATTTTTAAAAAGGAACTTGTTGGTAATACAAAATATATGATTAAATATTTGACTATGAATTCAGTCATATTATCATATATCAATTTGAAGTTATTGAAGAAATTTATAAATTTCAAATCTTAAATACGCCTGCCTATTAGTTCGACAAGTATGTTGTTATCTGTATATTTTAAGGTCCGCGTGATTACCATTCCTGCAGAAAAAGAGTGAATTCACACGGACATGTTGTGTTATCGTATCGTTACCTTAATTCAAAACAAAAATAGGAAAATTACCTGACGGAGCAAACGTATGTCCTCTCGACGAACCATTAAAATCAAGAGGAAATAACACAAGAATATATTATGAAGAGTAAAAAGGCGAAGCTTATTAGGAACAATTCATCCCTGGAAATTATTGAAGCAAAGAATAATCAATCAACACCTTGCCATTTGCCACCTAAGTTGTGCGGACTCTTCACTTTTGATGCCACACCCATGTCGGATTCTCTAAAAATATACTACTTTTGGAGAATCCAACACACACCTATTGACATTTTTGAAGAGTCTGAGCAACATAGGTTGCTAAAATCCAACTACAATTCAAACAAGGAAAAGATATTGTGGTTCTTGAAGACCAATTACTGCTAATTTCACTCCTCAAACTATCACAAGGTAAAATTGTCATGAGCCCCCGGTACACAGAGATACATACACGTCGTGGTGCGTGCAAGTTATTCTAGACACCGTTGTTATAAAAAGAAAAAAATAAATTAAAAACATGGTATCTTACATTTGGCTCTCCTTTCAAAGACCAGTTATCTGCCCCCCAAAACGAGAGGAAAAGTTTTAGTATGGAAAAAGCTTCTGGAAATCTGCCAAAGAAAAACTGCATTCAAGTAGTATGTCATACGTGCTGGTCTATAACTTGTAATCTGGGTTGTCTCGGAGGCCAAGCTTAGAAAGAACAAGGCAGTAAGAGTCCCAATCTGTCCTTCGCAGATACTTCAATAACTTCTTCCTATTTTGAACCATTTGTTGTAGACCCTTACGAGAGTGCTTATCCTTAAAAAAATGATAATTGACGACAATGTATAAAAAAATATTAGCCAGCAGATGTATAATATAACAATTCATGCATAACCATGTATAATCTATGTATACCAGCTAGAAAGAGTAAACGGTGAATCCGTCTAGCTATTATGTAAAGATCCCTATAAATAACCAGCTCACAATCTAAAGTAATAAAGTTCTATGACAAGATAATAGATAATGATTAATGGACCGTCTTATACGACAAGTGTTGGCAATTCATTGAACAATCATGTTTTACCATATGGCAATGGCCAACAATGTGCTATAAATGGAGTTTTCGTGATATGCGTATTCCTGCAAAAGATGCTCTCAATTCGGCAGAAAACTCACCTTTTTGTGAAGAACTGAAGATAGGTGCTTTATTTTTGTTGTAAGCTGAGCCACTTAAAAATTATATGATATACAATGTAAGAAACTATAAACATCATTGGAGCAGCACATATGTGGTTTGAACTTCCATCTGAGTATCAACTTTAAACAAAATCAAATTCAAGCAACTTCCTTACATATGTTTCTTTGACAAGTTCAAGAGAAATAACATCTATCAACAGCAAAATTAAGGTATTAGAAGCTGGACGACAAGAGATCTACAAAGAACTTTGGGGTCTCTCTACACTTAATCCCACTCAGTCCCCGGAATTCACCATTAGGGGCTGTTTGGGCTCACATACTGGTTATGCTGGGATTATAATGCATGGATTGTTTATGTGATGAATAAAAGATGAAAAAATTATTATTATGCTGGAATTAATACTCCCTCTGTCTTCCGAGTAATCTGCTAGGGGCCAACCCTAACAGACAATTGCAGGCTTCAAAACTAGGGAAAACAAGTCCAGTACTTCTCTATCTTTCTCCACTTAAATAGGAAGCTTAGTTCACATGGCACATGGCTCGAATCTATGACCTAAGTGACACATCCTACAACTTTCGCCACTTGAAGTAAGCCCTAGGAGCTATTTCTTCTTGTGTTGTTCTTCACCAAGTGATTTCAAAGGGTCACAACTTTATGTAGTAGCTCTCTGTTTTGTATTTCATTAGTTGCAATGTTATCTCTTAATAGACTGCTGCAGCCTTTCTCATTTGTTGTAGACCCTTACGAGAGTGCTTATCCTTAAAAAAATGATAATTGACGACAATGTATAAAAAATATTAGCTAGAATAAGTAAAACAGTGAATCCGTCTAGCTACTTATGTAAAGATCCCTATAAATAACCAGCTCACAATCTAAAGTAATAAAGTTCTATGACAAGATAATAGATAAATGATTAATGGACCATCTTATACGACAAGTGTTTGCAATTCATTGACTACAGTCAATGTGTCATCTATTCTTTTTTTTCCCTCTGAGTTGGCATTTCAAGAACAATCATGCTTTACCATATGACAATAACCAACAATGTGCTATAAATGGAGTTTTCGTGATATGCGTATTCCTGCACAAGATGCTCAATTGGGTACAATTCAGCAGAAAACTCACTTTTTTGTGAAGAACTGAAGATAGGTGCTTTATTTTTGTTGTAAGTTGAGCCACTGAAAACAAAAAAAAAAGGATATACTCTACAATGTAAGAAACTATAAACATCATTGGAGCAGCACATATGTGGCTCGAACTTCCATTTGAGTATCAACTTTAAACAAAATCAAATTCAAGAAACTTCCTTACATATGTTTCTTTGACAAGTTCAAGAGAAATAACATCCATCAACAGCAAAATTAAGGTATTAGAAGCTGGAGGACAGGAGATCTACAAAGAACTTTGAGGTCTCTCTGCACATGTTGCCCAAAAAAAAAAAGGTATAGATTGCAATATCTCGCTTAATCCCACAAGGAAAGACTATGCTTGCTGCTTAGAGAATTGTTGAAGGCAAAAGACCATTATGATTTCTGAAATGAATGCTTCATAGGTGACTCTGTATTCAGAACCAAACACTTAAAACTATTCAGTGAAGGCTGGAAATCAAAAAGGGTTTATCAGAAGGAGACATTTGCCATGAACAATAGAATGCTATTTTTCTTATGACTGAAAAGTTCATTTGAGATATCAGTGTGAAGGCTTTCAACAATAATGTTACATTTTATAAGTAACATTGTGTAGGTAAGAACATTTTATTTGGTCTTAGCTTGACTTCAATTGGTGTTTATTAAAGTTATCATTATAGGAATGTCCGTTGTTGCACAGGAATCGAACTGCTGAAAAACTGTATGGTTATTCAGCTGCAGAAGCTCTTGGAAGTGACCTCATTGAACTCCTAACCGGTGATCGGGATCATGATGCTGCTAATAACATAGTACACAGAGTGATAAGGGGTGAGAGTTGGACTGGACAGTTTCCAGTTAAGAATAAGTAAGGGGATAGATTCCTAGTTGTTGCTATCAATACCCTTTCTATGATGATGATGGTACTTTGCTTGGTGTTATTTGTATATCAAGTGACAAGGGGAAGGCCATTAAAAGAAGTACTCTCAGTGATTTAAACACCAGCTTCTATTCTAAAGACCCAGTCAGAAACAAAAACTCTCAGCATGCAAAAGTGACGCAACAATGGAAAACAACTGCATCCAAAGTTGACCCATGCATCTCCAAGCCTCCTTCTTCTTCCTCACACGAAACAGACTCATTCAATCCAGTGGAATTGGAAATTCAAGCTTCCAAACTGAGGGATTTGGAACCTCTGATGATGCACTTTCACAATTAGAGGCAGATGACCCACCACTCCTTGCAGCACCAATTCGTCTCACTTCTGTGATTCTTGTCATGAGGGGCTGGACTCAGATATCTCTTCCCAATCTCTTAATTGTTTCCTTCCTCTTCCATGGCATGGTTGGTGGTGAACTTTTGCAGTCTGTTGATACCCCTGTGGTGGTGGAAATGGTCCAAATTGACAATGATGAAAGCTTGCAAGGCTTTGGGGGTGAATGAATGAATCAGGTTTTGAACATGAAATCCTCGATATCATTCTCAGAATGGAGGAAAAGAGAAAAAATCAGATTCAAGAACAGAAGAAAATAAAGGACTGTAGGAAAGGAAAAAACAAAGCAGACACTGAACTGAAAAAGTTGGCTTGGGGACTTCAAGAGGGCAATGGTAAGAAAGACGAGGGTCATTCTAGATGAGAGTCAAAACACTCATTTGGAATGTACAGGGGTTGAACAACAAAAATAAGACCTTGAAATCTCTTATCATCATATAATAATATATTATTATTATAAGTGGGAACATCACAAATGAAAAGTTGAAATACCAAAATGCCCTTGTAAAATCAAATCTCTATTACCATTTTTTTAAGATAAAAAAAAATCTGATTTTCCCACTTTTAGTTATCCTTTTTCACTAATTATTTTTATTTTATTTAATAAGAAGTCCAAAAGTCCATGTAACATGGGTAACACCTCATAAACAAAAGTTCAAAGATCACAATTGATTTCTTTTCAAATTTGCCTTTTCCCATTATATTTAATTAATAATTAAATAATAACATATTAAATAGTTGCATCACTCATCAAAATTCGTTCATATACTCTTCAACCACATTAATAAACCAAGAAGACATATACTTTCATTGTTTGTCACGATCCAAAAATGGACGTGATGACACTCGTCTTAACCCTCCAAGATAAGTTAGCCTAAAACTCAACCATTACAATAAAATGCGAAAATTTTTATAATAAACTCAAAAATACCCCCAAAATCTGGTTGTCACGTGTACAAGCCTCTAAAGTATTACAACTGATTCAAAAGGAAAACACAAGTCTCAAATGACATTGTTTCTAGAATAGAACAAGATCATAATTAAGGAGAAAGAAGGTCCGTTGAAATGACAAGCAGCTACCTCTCAAACCTCCACAAGAAGCCTCAGACAAGGAGAAGAGAAAATATCACAAAGGTCCAGGCTAGTAACCTACAAAAAAAAAATGTAGTAGCAAGGGGTGAGTACCAAACCACGCGGTACTCAGCAAGTAAACCTCTAAACACAAGCTAAGGGGATAGAATACGAGTACTTCTTACACCCCAACCGAACCTCCACAACTACAACATGCATAAAATTAGCACAACCTAACAGTTCACAATTCACATAGCAGATATCTCAACAACAACACTCTAACAATTACATATCATCAACAACAAGCTCAATATTCATCAATTACAATCTCCACGACTACAACCTGCTTAAAACCAGCTCAACCTAATAGTTCACAATTCAAATAGCACATATCTCAACAGCAACACTCTAACAATTACATATTCTCAACAACAAGCTCAATATTCACCAATCAAAGTTCCATAGAAAGACACTCACAAGATCAGCAAAACACAATATCAAGTTCAATAATGATAAATATGTGCAATGCAATGGAATGCAATGTCAAGTATAGTGATGCATGTCTGACCTAGTGATACACACCCGCTGTCTCTCAGTCCGGGACCCATGGGGGACATATCTGTCCATGCATCCATCGCGGCCCGCGATACGACCCTCGATAATAGTAACCATCGCGGCGCGCGATACGTCCCTCGAAATATAGTATCCGTCGCGGCGCGCGACACATCCCTCGAACTATAGTATCCATCGCGGCGCGCAATACGTCCCTCGAAATGGTACATCATCTTTAATTTCTTATTCTTTCTCAATGCACATAACACTTGTCACAACCATGTCTCAGAACAATGCAATTGACATGTTCACACAAATAATGAGGAGATGACCATTTTCATAACATTGAACAATTTACAACAACACAATCATGATACAACTTCAACAATGATTCAACAAGTCTTTCAAACAATTCTCAACATATCACACAAACAATTGATCACATTACTCCCAAACATATACCACAAGGAAATACACGAATTCCATTTGCTTAACAAGGGTTTAGAAATCTACTTGCCTCAAATAGTAGAACAATCACTTCGGGACTTAAGCCTTCCCCTTTCGTTGAACTTCCAACTCAAAGCAATCTCTTCAAATATATAATCACAATAAGATTTAAAAATAACAACACTCATATTACTATTGTGTCTAGTCTAGACCCAAAAACTCGCCCAAGTTTACAATCAATTTCCTAAACTTCCAGCCTAGGATTCAATCTTAATTTCCTTCAATATCATAATTTAATGGTGTTCATAGGTATATAATACGTCTAATATTGATAATCATATTAAGAAAAATCCCCAATTAGAATTAATACCCTATCTGTAACTTTCACATGGAAAGAACAGAGAAACCGAGAAGTGACAACACAACAAAATTTCACCCCACAGTGCTTCGGTTTCCAATTACCATCAATTTTCTTACTTGTTGTGGCCAATGGTTAATCCTAATTATACTCCAATGATTGGTTGCATGCAATTATCTAATGAATATCCTAATTGGGCAACGACAACCCACTGGTAAGCTTGATCAACATCTGCCAAACACAAGAACAATAATTTCTCTAAAGATTTAAAGTTGCTATTGCCTTAAAATTGGAATCATTGCTTAATCATTGGTCATTAAGAAAATTCATAACAATTATTTAAAAAAAACTCACGTTGAATCAGCAAAAATTGTTCAATCCAATTTCTTTCTGCTCTATCTAGCATTAATGATATCAATGAATCCCCCCTAATCTTCTAACATTTATAATTTATTATATTTGATAGGAAAGCTTCGTACCTAATGGCGGTCGTTGGACGCTGCTCCAAATATTTCCGTCGACTTTTCCTTTCCTCTCATGTACGTCTGCTTAGGTTAGTTTCTGACCCCTTTTCTTTTCTTAAATTATGACCCAAAAATTCTCAACCCTAATAATTTATTTTGATATATGGGTCAAGTGGTATATGGTATTAATTAAATTATAAACTTGANAAAAAACTCACGTTGAATCAGCAAAAATTGTTCAATCCAATTTCTTTCTGCTCTATCTAGCATTAATGATATCAATGAATCCCCCCTAATCTTCTAACATTTATAATTTATTATATTTGATAGGAAAGCTTCGTACCTAATGGCGGTCGTTGGACGCTGCTCCAAATATTTCCGTCGACTTTTCCTTTCCTCTCATGTACGTCTGCTTAGGTTAGTTTCTGACCCCTTTTCTTTTCTTAAATTATGACCCAAAAATTCTCAACCCTAATAATTTATTTTGATATATGGGTCAAGTGGTATATGGTATTAATTAAATTATAAACTTGACCCATTAAGCATTAACTAAAATTAGTTGTTTAATAAATAACCGTCAATAAATTAACTATGGTTATACGAATATTCAAAATTTTCAAAAATAACCTTCTGGGTCATTACATTGTTCTCTCTCTTTCTTTTTTTTTTTATGAAAATACTTTTATTTTATAAAGTCTTGATTTGATGTCTAATTATATAAATGCTGGAATCTGAACTTATTTAGAGGAAGTAATATTTTTATTGTCTGTTTATTTATACTTTGAAAATACTTCTATTTCATTGAACTTTTATTTGATGATTTCAAATTTTCTTATATGTAATTTATTTATTTTTTGGTTAGTTCATAAGTATGTATATACACATATTCAAAGTTATCTTTTCTTTATGCATTTATTTTTTGCACCATATAATTATTGGTTTATATTGTTTTCTTTTTTCTACCATATTGTTAATATCTCACAAGTGATTGTGTTGTATTTCATAATTCAAAATTTAAAGAAGACATAATTAATAATTTTGAATGAGTCAAAGAAGACGAAGAGTACATATTCATGTCTATAAAATATTTAAACAATGATTATTTTTATAACAAATAAATACTATTTTTTTTGTAGGTGTACACTATGAACTTGATAATGATCTACTAACCATCCTAAAGAAGATATATGTTGATCGAATTTCTCTACAACTATTATAGAACACTACTCTCCTTCGATGATAACTTCTCAATATGTATGCATCTGTAAAAAAAAATGGAGGCTACTATTCCTTAAAAAGAAGACGGAAACTTTAAGGCATTAAATATTTTGCAATTATAGTGCCGACATTTAAATTATGTGTTGTGACGTATTAAAAAAAAGTACTCTTAACAAGTTGAATAATTGATATATTATAAGAATTGTATATTTGAAGTCGTTATAGTATTATGTTTGAAATCACTTGATAACAATTTTTTTGTATGATGTGTCTTGCAATGATGATAATATCAATTGAATATAATCACCGTTCATTGATTCGAGCTTGTATTTTACGCATCGTAAAGTATTTATATTAGAAGTATTTATACTAATTAGCACGATATACACGTGCAACGCACGTGTTCGAAAACTAGTATTAATAATAAATGGGGAGCAGACATCATTTGTTTACTAGCAGCTATCAGGGGTCTGTGGTCTGACTTGTGGGTAATTGGTGGTGATTTTAATGTATGCAGATTTGAAGAGGAAAAATTGAACTGTATTAGAAGATCTAGGGCCATGATAGGCTTTTCTAATACCATTCAAGACTTAGAATTGATTGACCCGCCTCTTCAAGGAGCTCAATTCACCTGGTCAAGAGGGGAGGCTCATTTCCAAGCCTCAAGAATTCACAGGTTTCTTATATCACCCGAATGGAGTGAAATGTTCAATGCCATTAAATAATACCCCTTGACTAGAGTGTTCTCTGATCACAAGCCTATTGTTCTGGAAAGTGGGGATTGGGAAGCTTCACCTTCTTATTTCAAATTCGAGAATATCTGGTTACAATCAGATGGATTCCTTGACATGGTGAGCGATTGGTGGAATTCTTACAATGTTTCAGGCACTCCTGATTTATTTTGGTCCAGAAGCTGAGATACCTAAAGAGGATATCACCAAATGGAACAGAGAAGTCTTTGGCCAGATTGAATCTCAACGACACAAAGCACTGATGGAACTAGGAAGGTTGGACCAAATTGTTGAACAAAGAACTCACACCCCCGAGGAAAATGTGAAGTCACTAAGCCTGAAACTTGAGATTCAACAGATCGCCATTGCTGAAGAGATCTCATGGAGACAAAAGTCAAGATGCTTATGGCTAAAAGAAGGCGATAAGAATACAAATTTTTTCCAGAGAATGATCAACTCTCATAGAAGGAGCAACTACATTGATAGATCAAAGATTGTGGATGATTTAATTGAGAGTAAAGTGCTGATAAAGGGAGGAATCCTAGCATTCTATCTGGAAAGTCAAAATTCCATATAAGGTGACAGTCTTTACTTGGCTGGTAGTTAGAGAGGCGGTATTAACACAGGAGAATCTAATGAAGAGGGGAATACATATGTGTCCTAGATGTTTTTTTTTTTGTGAGCAACAGGCAGAGACAATTAACTATCTGTTTCTTGATTGCAAGGTGGTTAGACAACTGTCACACTTGTTTACCAACTTCAGGGGCACAAACTGGACCATGCCACAAAGGGCAAGTCAAGCTATAGAAAGCTGGAACAATGAAGGCAGTAGCAGTACAGACCAAAGCAGATGGAGAATTGTCCCAGCAGTGATTTGGTGGACCTATGGAAGGAGAGAAACATAAGATGTTTTGAGAGCATTAGTAATCCTTTGCTATAAGGTAATGTACCTATGTTTTCTAGTTGTTTTCAACACTATAAGGTACATCTAGACATCCCGAACTCATTCATAAACATGAGATCATTACCCTTAAATCTGTAATCCAATTCGAGGAAAGTTAGGATCAAAGTCAAGTGAAGTTAGAGTCAAGCTTAGAAGTTAAGAAGTAAGTCAAAGCAAGTCTTTAGATGTTTTTCAAGAGTCTTTATTGAACGTTTTAACTTCGTTTTAATGCTCAAGTTTCAAGTTAAGTAAAGAGTATAGAGTTGAGTTCATTTTCTCAAAAGTTATAAGGGAACTAAGTATTCCCAAAGAAGTTTATAAATGTTTTTTTTACATGAGTAAGAAAGGAACTATGTTTTCCAAGAGAGCCTTTGGGCTAAGCTTTGAGCAATTATCTTAAACTAAAGAAAGATGTGTTTAAAACACTTATAAGCCAAAGTATTTTTGGGAGTAGTATTGAGCACCAAATTAGGGACGCGAGTTCATATTAACTCAACCCTCCATAAGAACCATGTAGCCAACATGGGACTTGACAGGTCATTCTTTTTAGATGATCACGTAAGTTAAGCTAGTGGATCCACTAAGTTAAGTAAGGTCCTATATCACGGCAAGGTATAGGATGGTCCTTGGGCAACGTGAGGTAAAACGTTGTATCATATCATCACTAGGGCTCATAGTTGTGGTTGTCGGTTAAAGAATCTCCCACCAAAGTTATATTACTTTTATATAAGTAAAGTTAAGTTTGTTATTGCTTTATCCTTAACGAACTAAGATGTTTATAATGTTTTACAAGCTTTATGTATTGCATGTGTCTTATTGCTTTACTTTTGAGTTCAGTCATTCATGAGTCAAACAGAGCTAAGGTAAGTGTTCTCTTGTACTCCTTTTAAGCTTAAGTTGTGGTTTAGATTTCCATCTCGCATACTCGTACATTCAATGTACTGATGCCAGTTGGCCTACATCTTATGATAATGCAGATACAGGTACCCAGGATCAACATCCAACACGTCGTTGATCCAGCTGAGCACTCCAGAGTCAGTGGTGAGCCTCCTTGCCTTCCAGAGGACTCTGTTATTTTGTGTTCCTAGTTTTGCTTTATAAGGATGTTGTTGGGTTTGTCCCAACATCCATCTCAGTGTTATAGAGGCTTCATAGATAGTCAATCAGTCAGTTAGTATTGAGTCTCTCATCTATGTATATATAAGTATTCTATTTTGAGACTCGAGTTGCCTTTATGGCCAAGATTTTATCAGTTGGGTTATTTTATGACCTTTCATTGCATGGAGTTATTCTGTTGAGTTAAATTTTCCGCTGAGTTAAGTAAGCCAGGCCAAGGGTTCGCTTGGGGGCAGCAATGGTCTTCGAGTGCCGGCCACGCCCAGGGTGTAGGCTCGGGGCGTGACACTTTACTTGGCTGGTAGTTAGAGATGCGGTATTAACATAGGAGAATCTAATGAAGAGGGGAATACATATGTGTCCTAGATGTTTTTTTTGTGAGCAACATGCAGAGACAATCAACCATATGTTTCTTCATTGCAAGGTGGTTAGACAACCGTGACACTTATTTACCAATTTCAGGGGCGCAAACTGGACCATGCCACAAAGGGCAAGTCAAGCTATAGAAAGCTGGAACAATGAAGGCAGTAGCAATACAGACCAAAGCAGATGGAGAATTGTCCCAGCAGTGATTTGGTGGACCATATGGAAGGAGAAAAATATGAGATGTTTTGAGAGCATTAGTAGTCATTTGCACAGGATTAAAATGAATTGCATTATCACTTTTTGCTATTGGTGCAATTCTGAGTATGTAGATGATCATATAGCTATTATAGGTATCCTTTTTTTTGACATAGGTAACTGTTTCTATTTCTGTAACACAGTACATGGGTTGTACTAAAGCCATATTTACAAAAGAACTCAAAATCTACTATCATATCCTTATAATGAGTATAAGACAACAATGATAGAGACAATATCATTAGAGTATATCTGGTTACACCAAAAACATAAAGTCAAAATGCAATTCATTTTGACTTGTTCTATAGTATTCTCCATAATCTCAAAGACTCTAAGGTTTCTCTCCTTCCATATTGTCCATCATATAGCTGTAGGTACAATTCTCCAGTTGTTTCTGTTTTTAGCGTGAACTCCTACTTCTTCCCAACTGTGTAATGCTTTTGTGATTTTCTTGGCATAGACCAAGATATGTTTTTGTGATATCCTAAGTCCTTTGTAAGATGAAGTAGGATTTGGCATAGACCAATATATGTTTTTGTGATATCCTAAGTCCTTTGTAAGATGAAGTAGGATCTAGTGTTCGAATAAAATATAAAAATATTATTAGACGTTTGTTTTAAAGTCATAAAGACAAAAAATTATCAAAAGTCATAAGTTAGAATTCTTAATTATGACTTTTAAGTCAAACAGACAAAAAATAAGTCAAAAGCTATAAATAGAATTTCTAACTTATTACTGTTGACCTATAAGTCATAAATCATAAATTCGTGCAAACAAATTCTAATCATATAAGTTTGTCAAATTGACTTTTAAAAGATATTTGACTAGCGTCTTAGATGGTCAAAGTGTTGACCAAGCTTATTTTTAAAAATGATGTGTTTGGCTAGATTTTTGGGAGGGAATAAGTGTTTTTTCGTAGTACATAGTAGTTGAAGTTGTTTTCGAAGCTAAAAAAGTATAAGTTTTTCCAAGAAACACTTTAAAGAAAAATACACTTTAAAAATACTTTCAAAAAGTTTGACCAAATATTAATTGCTGAAAAAAAATTCATTTTTATTTATTGATTAAAAACAAATTATTTTTCACCAACAAATACTTTTTTGAAAAAAGACTTTTCACCATAAGTTGATTTTAGAAAATGGCCAAACATATTGAGGAAGTCTGATTAATTGTCAACATACCTTCTTAATATTTTGTGCAAATGATAAAAAAAAAGTTATATTATTTTTGTATTTAACTTCACTTATATTATGTAGTTAATTCACCTTGATATCCTTATGTGATGGATCAAATTACTAGCATCAAAAATAAATAGTACGATTTTTTTTCTCTCATCCATCTAGGATATCTAAGATCAAGAATCTCTTATATTTATAATAGTTATTTGTATAGTATTAACTTGGCACTTCTAAATCGATATATCCTCTAACTATTTTTATTTGTAAAGTATTAACTTGACACATTTTTTAACGATAAATAAATTACTATATCGCTTTTGAATCTAATAAATTCAATGCTTTGAGAAATGAATATAATTAATAGTAAAAAAAAAATTAAAAACTAAAAATGATTGTATTATCTAAAAAAAAAAAAACGTTTTAAAAGTCGCCACTTATTTTTTAAAGTAAAACTAAGAAAACTATTTTTTTTCAAAAGATTAAAAACATAAAATCTAATGAAATATATTAAAAGGGGTTCGGGGTTCATATTAATGTTTTAGAAAGTGTTTGAAAGCACCTAAGACATCCGTTAACTTACGGTTATCCGACAATTAAAATATTTATCTAATTACTTTAAGAAAAGCATGCTTAATTAAGTTGCAAAAATAAACACTTTAAAACTTAAAATTATTTTTTAAGGGAAGGGGAAATATTGGAGAGATATTACTTAAGTAAATACCTTGCCAATACTCTAAAAAGGGTTAAGTAGAAAATAGATAATCTTATTTAATTTTAGAAAAATATAAGTATTAACTCAAAATGACTTCTTTGGGGAATCAAATTGGGAAGAAATCAAATAAAACAAATAAGCAAGTACCGACAATTAAATAAGAGCAACTTTCACATATAGCAAACAAAAAAATCATATTTGTATGTTATAACAAAGTTTGCATAATTGCGCTCCATAGCAAAAGCTATACATATACAATTGAGAGCTATGCCTATTTCGCTATACATATATACAAAAGAAGCAATTGTATTATTTGTTGGCTCCTCTTTAGATTTGTATAATTTCGCTGGCATGCCATTTGTATAAATTGTTGTAAGCCTCTCGTTTGTATAAATCATTGACAAAAACATTTGTATATCAAAAATTGCTCTCTCTTTCGCTTTATACAAACATTATATTTGTATAATTTGTGTTTGTATAAAACGAGAAAGAGAGAAAGGCAAAAGAGAACTGGGAAGGGAAATATTTGTATTGTATAATTATAAGTGTATAGGACGAATATATATGTATTTGCATGTGTATATACAATTTTCTTTCGCTTTATACAAACATAAGTTATACATTATATTTGTATAATCTATGTTTGTATAAAATGAGAAAGAGAGAAAGGCAAAAGAGAACTGGGCAGGGAAATATTTGTATTGTATAATTATAAGTGTATAAGATGAATATATATGTATTTGCATGTGTATATACAATTTGATCTCGCTTTATACAAAGAGAAACACAATTTATACAATTTTGTTGTATAAAGCGAGAGAGGAAAGCACAGTGGGAGCGAGCGAGAGAATGAGAGTGGCGAGCGAGAATCTGGAGGGAGAGAGGCGACTGACAAACGTTTGCTACGGAGTGCAATTAAATCAAACAGTAGCTACCCCATTTATTTTAGATTATTAGTTTGTCATTCTGTACAAATATCCCATTAAATAATAAGGAAGAGAAGGCTTGGGCCCAAGTCCAGTTTCTGTCCGCACGGACCGGTACGTGGGCCTAAATTCAACTTGGGCTTTTGGCCCATTTATATCTGACCCAATTCTTTCCCTTTTGTATCTATCCTAAACTAACATGGAAAGCTGACCTTTCTTTGGGCTTTTAACCCAATTTTCACCTGCCATAAAACTAGCAAATAATATAAAAAAATAATTGGGCCTTTGGCCCAATTATAATACAACACAAAACTGGAATTTTGGGAGGGCTTTTGACCCATTTTCTTGATTGTATACAATGTATATCGCTGATGTATATAACTGTATATTCTGCATATTTCGCATATGTTGTTGTATACGGAGTGTATACAACCTTTAATTTCACTCCGAACACTGGCATTTTCTATTTTCCAACCCTGCACTTCTGTTTTGGCTAAAAAAGAATAAGATTGAGCCTCTTCAGCTCAAGGGGTGAAATGCATGGGAAAAAATGACTGAAGGAAAACTGATTTAAATGTAATTATCAATCAAATTAAACAAACACACTCTTAGGCACAAATAGATAACTGCTCATACACTTACATTAAGACTTGAGAAAACTATGTTCTAAAAATATGATGAAACACACCAATGAAACAGAACAACGCAAGACACTAGAAGATTAATTTCGTACACTCTTTGTAGAACATGTAATACTATTGTATTTTATCAAACAAACCAACAGTGGATTAAAGAAAATGTACGACTCATATACCATACTTTAACAATACAGAAATAAAGACATACAGTTCTTAACAAATTATTTTAAAGAGCCAAACATTTGTATTCGTAGCAATTACAAAGGAAATTAACAAGTTAGCCGAGTTGAGTTAATTTAGCGGATTTGGCTAGAGAGTTTCTTAATTATTATTATTATGATTAATTTCTATCGTGGAGGGTCAAAATTAGATGTCAACAACCTTCTTTTTTAATTTTCTAAAATAAATTTAAATATTTATTTTTTCTTTTTGCTTAGAAAAGAAGATTCGAATGTCATAACACAAAATCACGATAATTTATCAAAACATTAAACTCAACCAAAAGGTCACATAATCCAAAAACACATTACATTACATAGAGAGACATTTCTATTGAAATTTATCCCTCAAACTCCTCTTTTATTTTGAGGTTGAAATACTTAAATGCGCGCAATCATAAATATTGCAAGCGCTTGTTAAATAGCATAGTAAGGTTACTACTAGCTACAACCCGAGCCCTTGAATTAATAAGACGCTTTGTTTGCTCGGAGTTTCTTCCTATCAGAGAGCATTGTTGCAAACCTACAACGAAATAAACTATTTTAATTAGCAATAAAATATATTTATAAGAAATCTAATATGAATAATATTGACTGACGAGATATAATAAAATGACAAAAAAAAAAGAATTATTTCAAGCACCGATATAGAATCGAACGCGTCTAAAGAGTTTTACCCAATTAAAACTTTCTCATAGGTTTCATCAGGATTGTCATCGGAAACTGGTTTCTTCAATAAATTTTCACCAACTTGTACTAATAATTCCATGTTAGCCACAGAAGCATCATCCATTTCAGTAGTTGTGCCTGTTAATGCATTTTCCTGGAATTAAATATACTCATATCGTTAGCAAAGAAAATATATATGGCATGCATATTATAAAATAATAATAATGAAAAAACTACATCATTAGACATACTTCACTATCGTATATACTTTTAATAAAATATTACGTATCTTACCACTTATTAAGAGTTTCCTTTCATATATTAAGAAAAATATACTTAGATACAAATCCTGATGAAACCTATGAGAAATACTTCACTATCGTATATACTTTTAATAAAATATTACGTATCTTACCACTTATTAAGAGTTTCCTTTCATATATCCCAGATACATGCAAATCACACTATCTGTATGGATACCAAATATATACATGATGGGAGAGTGGCAAGCGAGACTAGTGTAAGTAATAATCTCCTATTTATGTAAGTTCTCGATAATAATAATAACTTATAATTAAGTTGGGGGGACTTACTTGAACCCTGAGGTAATTTTTTTGTGAATCAAGAGCTTGAAAAACAGTAGAAAGGTAATAATCAGTCATGTAAGCACTTGCTGCATCAGTCATTGGCTGTATAGCTACCATCCACTGTAGAGGACCCCATTTAGCTGCCTCTTCTGCTGTATATGTTTTATCAAAATCTGAAGTAGTGCCAGTGCCTAATGAGAGCAACAACATTTTTTTGAAATTCAATGACCTAATTGAAGCAAATGCTGGATCCTGGTCTTCTGCATGTTTCGTTGCAATGCTGACGGATAATAACGCCTGCATGCATCCACACATAATAGATATATATATATATCTCGAAAAAACATATATATATGTATGTATGCATGATCGATCAAAAATTGAATCGAAAAAAAGTAGTATTAGTACCGGATCACCAACAGTAGCAACACCACCATCAACAAGATTGAACTCATATTGATCTCCACTACTAGTATTAGTAACAAAGTAATGTGGAGCAAAATATGTTGGAGCTGCTGCTGTCGAATAACTTATGTCATACATCTTAGCATTCAATTGTGGAGAGTTTGTTAACTGCATTTTAAAAATAAAAAAAAAAGTTAGTGAAAGTAAAAATAAATAAATAAGTGACTTTCAAGTTTATATTTGTCTCTTCCCCTACTGTGGCGCAGCCACATTAATTATTGTTTGACACTAGCTCCTTTGCTGGATATGTATATTACATATTGACACTTTTTGACTTTTATACGATTTTACTTCTTAATATTTTGACATACCTAATTAGTGGCTACGTCACTGAATCACTGTCACCGTTAAAACTACTCCTAAACACGTTCGATCTCACCATCAAAATGTTTAATTTTGTTAGATTACATATACATATTTACCAAACGTACTAGAAAATAAATAAGAAATTCACGTGTTTTCAAAAAGTACAAATCACTATAATTATTTTGACTTACACTTGACTTGGTGAATATTACTGGCTTATTTGTTTTGATGTCAAAGCTTGAGATGACAACTTCTGTCAAAGTTTCATTCAAACGAGTTTCTCCAAAATTTTCTTGAAGAACTTGCAAAAGATATGTTCCATTATATGTTGGGCCTGGAGTTGGCTGACCACTGCATAATATAATGTAACCAAATTAAATATATAAGTATAAAGAACAAAAATCTCATATATTTGGGGATAATTATATTCTATCTCAGAAGTTTACTCAATTACGTACAAAAATGCTGAATATTTCATTGCTCTCGGATATATTTCTTGGTTGTCCGACACATTGCAAATGATGCATTACTTAATGGGAGGGATGTATCTGAGAGGGGATATATAGAGATG
Source organism: Solanum stenotomum (assembly GCF_019186545.1). Lineage (NCBI taxonomy): Eukaryota > Viridiplantae > Streptophyta > Magnoliopsida > Solanales > Solanaceae > Solanum > Solanum stenotomum. Next base: position 3,321,631 of record NC_064291.1, on the reverse strand, counting down.
TATCTGAGAAGAGATTTTTGTAATTTTTTTAATGGTAGGAAATTTTAGAGAATATAATATCTTAAGTTGTGTATTTATATCATTTTTCCTAAATATAATTCATTACTCAAAACATATTCTCCTTCTTTCTTTCAAGTTGTTTGACCTATTTTTTTTAGTCCATCTAAGAACAATGTACTCCATCTGTCCCATTTTATGTGACACTTTTCAGATTTCCAGATTCAAACAAGTCTATCTTTGATCGTAAATTTTTTATAGATTTTTTAAACATTTTGAATTATCAATTATTGTGACTTGTAGTATTTTTTACGTAATTTACAAGTATATAAATTTCATTTCAAAAAATTTGCAAATTTCATGCGCAAATTCTAGGTCAAACTTAAATTGTTTCACTCTCGAAAAACGAAAAGTGCCACATAATTAATTGGAACAAAGAGACTTTTTTATTTCAATTTTCAACTAGACATGTTTAAGACCACAATATTAAATATTATATGTTGACTATCAGAAGACTCAAAAATCTTTTTTCACGCTCATAAACTCCGTGTCAAGTTAAAATTAGACAAATAAATTAAAACAGAGGAATATAAATTTGTATATGTACCTAGAATTAAAAATATGAGGGCCATGTTCGAAGTAAAAAGGTACAATTTCATTGGCAGCAGCAAAGGGTCGATTGTTTTCATTTGGAGTAGTTATCATAGCAGTCACTAAACCTCCTGTACTTGTTCCTCCAATTACATCAAAGTAATCTGCTAGTCTTGCATCTGTATTATTGTCCATTTCCTGACTCGAAAAAAAAAGTAAGTCGTATAAATCAAAATAGAATAATTCAGAAATTAACAACTCACTTATTAATTATTTATTCAAAAATAATTACTACAAAACTAGTAAATAAGTTGTAACATAAGAAAACCATGATTTATTTGAATAATAATAATTAGCTTTGTCATGACCCTATCGATAATAGAAGTACTATTACTAATCATTATCACTAATAAGCATCGAAAAAATACAATTCAAGCGTAAAAAAGGATAGTAATGTCACACTTACATACATACACGAAAAAAATATTTTTACGATAAAGAATGGTACCCGAAATGACTATATATAGTAGTATCACACTTACGTACATACATTACAAAATATTTTTACGATACCTGAAGTTCTCCTTCAAGAAATTCAAGAATGACACCCGGAATGATTCCCTTAATTCCACCTCCATCAACACTAAGAACAGTCACCATTTCTTCCAACGAAGCAAATGTTGAACTAGTAGTTGCTAATATCATAAAAATTAAAATTAGAAAAGATTTAGTAGTTGCCATTTTGCAGATTATAATTAATAGAAACTAATATGCTCAAAGTGTTTTAAAATTTTGTTGGTGCTTTGAGCATATAACAAGCATGGTATATATAGGCACGTAAACAAGTTGAGAAATTTTATTTTGAGTTTGACATAACCAATAAAAGTTGTATGAAAATCCGTTTAAATTTCGACACGTGGATAGTGGGCCCAATTGAAAGAAAGTGAATTTATAGTTGGTGTGGGCCCGACTAACACAACAAGGAGTCGTTTGATAGAGTGTATTAGAAAAAATAATATATGCATTAACTTTGTGTAATATTATTAGAAAAAATAATGCATGCATTACTAATACCATGAATTTCGATGTATTAGGAATGCTTAGATTGATTGCTGATATAACTATCCCTCAAATCTTTCTCAAAATATTTTCCATTTTTCAAAGCTAAAGAGTGTAGAAGGTATTTTTGTAATTTATTTTTTTATTTTTTATAGAATTGATGTAAGACTTGTTATTTCTAATACATCATATCCAACAATGTACAAGAAATAATGCAATATAACTAATCCAACATTATTAATGTAAACATTACTAATACATTTTATTCAACATTATTCTTATGTGCACTTAAGGAGTCATTTGGTAGAGTGCATTATAAAAAAATAATAATGCATGCACTTAGCTTTGTGTATTATTAGTACCTTGTTTGGTACAATTTTTAACCAGTGTATAACTAATGCTTATAAATAATACATGAAAAAATTCATAGCATTAATAATTCAAAGGATTTTAATACATGCATTAGCACGTTTAAAAACATAATTGCTCATCAAAAGCTTATATATATGTGTGTGTGTTAGACACCTTATTACTACGTAGCTAGTTAGTACAGTGTACCTAATTAATTAATGGTATTTCAAAAAAATATTTAATTAGTTAATTAAAACTTGTAATAAGTGACTCTTAGTTGATTAAAGAGTCACTTAAAATTTGATTAAAATTAAGTGGAATTAGTTGAAGTGTATTATTTAAAACGTGTTAGATTTTTAAATTATAAGGTGGTACTATTTACCTTGTTGGTTGAACCCATACCTATATTATTATTATTATGAGTCTTGGGAACCAAAGCCCTTCGAATTTTATAAATTGATTAGATAAGATTCTCTTACACATATTCAAATGCATATCACATGCGCTTGGAGGCAATACATTGTAATTGAAACCAAAATTTTATATTAAAATATATTTCAAAAAAATATTAAATTAATTAATTAAAACTTGTAATAAGTGACTCTTAGTTGATTAAAGAATCACTTAAAATTTGATTAAAATTAAGTGGAATTAGTTGAAGTGTATTATTTAAAACGTGTTAGATTTTTAAATTATAAGGTGCTACTATTTACCTTGTTGGTTGAACCCATACCTATATTATTATTATTATGAGTCTTGGGAACCAAAGCCTTTTGAATTTTATAAATTGATTAGATAAGATTCTCTTACACATTCAAATGCATATCACATGCGCATGGAGGCAATGCACTGTAATTGAAACCAAAATTTTATATTAAAATATATTTCGACACTGACTTAATTAATCTATATACATATGTTATAGAATGGAAATAATATGAGACAATCCACCCCGTTAGTGATATTGTTAGCTTGTTGGTAAGACCTATTTATTTATTTATCAATATATTTTTTATATTTTATGAGATTTTTTTATCTTAAGTTAGGATGTCACATACATCCACTCTATGGACTCAATGTCCTTGTTGAGGTTTTCTTTTGCTGAGGTTGGGGTGTCACATACACCCTCTATGGACTCAACGTCCTTGCTGAAGTTTACCCCACACAACATGAAATTTTTCTAGACTCAGCACTATAATTTTCTCCGCCTTATCGAAATTATCTAAACTCAATTGAAGTTACAATCATATTGATAAAACTGACACATGAATATGAATATTAAACAGATTCTCTCCCTCGCACCTCCTCACTTTGCTCTGCAACTGTCGTTAGTGATGTTTACCCTTCCTTTTTCTATTCTTTATTAGTATTATATAATATATGTGTGTGATGAGATCTGAAATTGTTTAGCACACCACCTCTTTATTTTTAAAAGAATAAATAAAATCCTCATTCCGATATACAAAACGATCTTTGAGCCTGATTTGACAAATTAAGTTAACGAAGAAATTTGAACTTTCTGATTTTAAATTAAAGATGTATTAAAATATTCTTTAATCTTATGATATTAAATATGTTAAAATTGATAAGAAGAGAGATATTATTTTAAATGGACTAAAATAACAACATAAATGGCAATGACCCAGATATATATATATATGGATCGGTTATGGTGCTGTATCATATGGCAATTAAATGATGGACAGAGAAATTGATCAGAGCAGGGCCCATCTCATCTGATGTTGGGGCCCCAAAAGATCAAAATTGCCCACGCACCAGATGCTATGCATTGGGTGTGAGGTGGGGTGTTAAAGAATGACAAAAGTTCCACATCGGTGGTTAATGAGATGGGTGGACTCCTTATAAGGCTTGGGCAATCCTCCTCCCTTTGAGCTAGCTTTTGGGGTGTGAGTTAGGCCTAAGACCTAATCTAACAGAAATAAAGTCAAAATCGTCGTTGGCCAATTAGGACTTAGGAACCTTGAAAATTGTAATTTAACCCTCCCACACCTAACACTATTATTTCCGCATATATATTTGGTGCCCCATGGAGTTACTCCCATCTCCACGTTTTGGGTACGTCTCCATCTCACTAGAGTGTGATTTCGGCTTCTTGTGCATGCATTATATGTTGTTGAAAAAATTTGCACCTAGTTCAAAAAAGAAAGTAACTTGTTGGTAATATAAAATATATGATTAAATATTTGATTATGAATTCAATCATTATCATATATCAATTTGAAGTTATTGAAGAAATTTATAAATTTCAAATCTTGAATACGCTTGCCTATCGTTTTGACAAGTATGTTGTTATCTGTGTATTTTAAGGTCCGCGTGATCACCATTCCTGCAGAAAGAGTGAATTCACACGGACACGTTGTGTTACGGTAAATACGAAACAAAAATAGGAAAATTACTTAACGAACCATCAAAATCAAGAGGAGAAAATAACACAAGAATATACTACTTTTGGAGAATCCGACACACACCTGTTGACATTTTTGAAGAGTCTGAGCAAATTAAACATAGGTTGCCACCATCCAACTACAATTCAAACAAGGAAAAGATATTGTGGTTCTTGAAGAGCACTTGTTAATTTCACTCCTCAAACTATCACAAGGTAAAAATGTCATACATGCTGCAGGTCTAGAACTTGTAATCTGGGTTGTCTCGGAGGCCAAGCTTAGAAAGAACGAGGCAGTACGTAGGAGTCCCAATCTGTCCTTCGCAGATACCATTTGTTGTAGACCCTTACGAGAGTGCTTATATATCCTTAAAAAAATGATAATTTACGACAATGTATAAAAAAAATATTAGCCAGCAGATGTATATATAGTATAACAATTCATGCATAACCATGTATAATCTATGTATACCAGCTAGAAAAAGTAAACAGTGAATCCACCAAATGCATCCACCTTCTACTAGACTATGCTTGCTGCTTAGAGAATTGTTGAAGGCAAAAGACCATTATTATGATTTCTGAAATGAATGCGACTATGTATTCAGAACCAAACACTTAAAACTATTCAGTGAAGGCTGGCTGGAAATCAAAAAGGGTTTATCAGAAGGAGACATTTGCCATGAACAATAGAATTACAAGTAAAATGCTATTTTTCTTGTGACTGAAAAATCCATTTGAGGCAAACGCCTACGGCCTACCAACCACAGCCTTCAAAACACAGGGATAATGGCCCGTTGCTCTATTCTCCACTTAAATACCAGTCTCTCAACTGTAAAAAGTAATTGTAATCAACATATGATATACCATAAAAGATATTTACACTTCCATAAAATATATACTTGTATAATAGAGTATATGATTTCGATAATTAAAAAAATGTCTCAATTGTATCATACTAACACATTACACATGTAGAAATATATATATTATCTATGCAACTATTTAATTTGGTATGATATTCAATATTTCGGTATGTTATTTCTAAATATTAAACTGAATATCAAAAAAATTAAAATGTATACCATATACCACACCAAATATCATAATATCAAAAAGACGATATTAAAAATTTCGATATGATATGATAATTCAATATATCATACCATGCCCACCCTTGCCCGTAATGGATGTTGTTTTTATGAAATAAACCAATAAAATATGGAGTACAAGGTAGTAATTGAACACCATAAATTATTAGCCAACCTAGGAATATAAATGAGCTACTCTAATTAACTCCTATTATTGCGCTTCATTGAATAATTGACGTCATGCAGTACGATAAGGATCATCAAGCATTCAATTCACTCAACAACCTTTTTGTTCTTTACGCCTTATTTTATATGACGATATTTGATCAGACACAAGATATTAAAAATATATAAAGATGTTTTATATGACCTAAAGCAATTATATTTGATTATAAACATCTATCAGGGCCATCTTAATCACTAGGCCACTAAAACCATCGTTTGGGGCCCCATATTTTTTGGAGGCCCCAATTTTTAAAAAAATACTTATACATATTACTTAAAATTATATGTATTTTTAAATTTAAAAAAACATGTAAGAAGTATAAAAAAAAAAAATAAACGTTTGTTTTCCCCGGCCACTTTTCTAAGGTTATGAAATATTTTTTGAAAATAATTTCCTTAAGTCTTGTTTATCTCCTAAAAATTTGACCTTATATTATTATTTATCTTATACTCATCTTTTTTATTCTCTATTTTATTATTTTTTATTCTCAATATTGAACTCATCTTTCTATTTCTTATTTTTAGGGTGGGGGTGGGTATATAATAGATAGCGGTGAAGTCAGAATTCAATTTACGAGTTTTAGATATTTAAATAAATATTTGAATATGTTGATTTTTTTTTAAAAAAATAAGTACCTTATTTAAGTAAAAGCTATATTGAATTCGATGAACTAGTCGAGGGATGTTGCTACTCTATGCAGGGGACCATATGCACCTTTTAATATCTATCTGCTATATACTTCATCCGTTCACTTTTAATTATCATATTGTGCTTTTCGTAACTCAATTTGACTAATTTTTAAAGTTTAATTAGATTACATTAATTTAATATTTTAAATGAAAATTTTTAGATATTCAAAAACTATACGATAAGTACTATAAATTGCAATTTTTTGCATATTAATATGATGAAAAAATACATCATAAAATGTTAATTAAAATTCTTATAGTTTGACTTTATAAAAGAAAACCATGACAATTAGAAGTAGACAAAGAAAGTAGTATAGAATGATAATATACAAATATTCAAAGTTGTAATGTTACCCTAGTTATTAGTATTGCTTTTGGTTACATCTAAAATAAAAAAGATCATCTCCAGGTTTTATTTATGTTATTAAAGTTTGACATGATTTCTATCTACTACGTAGACATTATTGTATATATAGTTAAATTACTTTATAATAATGTCATTTATCGAAATATTCACTATTACTATGGTGAAATATCTTTATAGAAAGCACATAAAATGTAATACTTTGATGAGTGATGTTACATGGAAAATGTATTTTGGCAGTCACATGAGTGGGTCACTTAATTATCAAATATATTTTTATTTAACTATAAAATGTAATATTTCAACGAGTGATATTATTGACGCGCCTTAAATATAGGAAAAATTACTTGAGTGGATCCTTTTAAAAAAATAATTACTTATTTTAAATATACTCTTTAATTATTACCATTTATAGCAATATATAACAATACTATATGTTTTATTAGATTTGTCTTTCTCTTTTGCCTCTTTCTCCTTTTTCTCTCTCGCCTTTTTAATTTTTTATTTCTTTTTCTCGCTCTTTCTCCCCTTTATTCTTCATATTGTTCTTTTTCCCTTGTTTTCTTTCTGCTGCTGCTTTTTCTCTCTTGCTTTCTTTCTATTGTTTTTTCTTTCTTTTTTCTTTTTGTTGCACGTTCTCCCTCTCCCTCTTGCTTTTTTCCCCTTTCTCTCTCTCTATTTTCTTTCATATAGTCAATGATTCGTAGACTAAATAAATTTTTATTAATAATTAATTAATTAGACAAATAATCTAATCGTAACAAATGAAGAGACATAATAAATTGCAAAATGAATTAAACTTGAATTAAAAATGTGTTCCACACATATTAAAGTTGAATTAGAAGAAAATTAATATGAATGCAAAATGTAGCAAATGAAAGAGCATTCTATGATCTGTAAACAGAATGAATTTGTATAACAATGAATTTCACAAGTAATTAAACGTAAAAAATCAACTAATGAATTGCAAAATTGATTAAAATTGTATTACACTAATATTAAACAAGTAAATAAATTAAACTTCCTTTAAAATTGTATTACACAATATTAAAGTTGAATTAGAAGAAATAATTAAGAATGAATGAAAAATGTAACTAACGAAAGACAAGACAACGATCTATAAACTGAATTAAACTTATATTATTCATGAATAAAACATGTATTATATGTGCCTTATAAGTTATTTTTGGTTTGTATCACTAAGAACGAGTGTGATGTATTATAAGTGTGTTACCTAAATTACTTTAGTTCATATCATTAAAAATGGAGTGAAGGTTGCAATATGTATTATAAATGTAGGATGTATTATTCATGATTTTAATACAATTTTAATACAATTATGAAACATATCTAATACAAACGTGATATAGTTCGTAAACTTCATCCTTTTCGAAATTCAATCTAATATTTCTCCTAAAATCAATTCTAAACTTAACCAAATCCTCTTTAAATTGAGATATTAAACTCCAAATGATATTTTCAATTATTTGTAGGAACAACCTATCCAAACTAAAGAGCAAACAGGTAATCTAATCGTAACAAATGAAGAAACCTAATAAACTGCCAAATGAATTAAACTTGAATTAAAAATGTATTACACACATATTAAAGTTGAATTAGAAGTGAATTAAATACGCATGCAAAATGTAGCAAACGAAAGAACATTCTGTGATTTGTAAATTGAATAAACCTTGTATTAATAATGAATTAAACAAGTAATTTAATCATAACAAATCAACCAATAAACTGTAAAATGAATTAACTTGAATTAAAAGTGTATTACACAAATATTAAAGTTGAATTAGAAGAGAGAATTAAGCATGGATAAAAAATGTAACTAATGAAAACACCAGACAATGACCTATAGAGTGAATTAAACTTATATCAATAATGAATTAAACAAGTAATCTAATAACAACAAATAATAAACTACAAAATGAATTAAATTTGCATTAAAAGTGTATTACACAATATTAAAGTTGAATTAGAACAGAAAATTAAGAATAAATAAAAAAACATAACTAACGAAAGACAAGATAATAATCTATTGATTAAATTAAACTTGTATTATTCATAAGTAAAACATGTATTATATGTGTCTTATAAATTATTTTGGTTTGTATCACTAAGAACATGAATGATGTTTGCAATATGTATTAAAAATGTAGTGTGCATGTATTAATCATTTGGTTGGTATCACTAAGAAGAGAGTAAAGTTTGCAATATGTATTAGAAATGTATTGTTCATGAATAAACCTTATATTATACGTGTCTTATAAATTATTTGATTTGTATCACTAAGAAAATGAGTGATGGTTGCAATATGTATTATAAATGGATTGCTCATGAATAAAACTTATATTAGATGTGTCTTATAAATTATTTTAATTTATCACTAAGAAAATGAGTGACGGTTGCAATATGTATTAAAATGTAATGTGGATGTCTTAAAAAGATATTATTAGTGTATTACCTAAATTATTCTTGTTGGTATCACTAACAAAGGAGTGAAGCGTGCAATATGTATTATAAATGTACTATTCATGAATAAAACATGTATTATATATATCTTATAAATTATTTTGATTTGTACCACTAAGAAAAAGACGACGTTTGCAATATGTATTACAAATGTATTGTTCCTATATTATAAATGTATTAAAAGTGTGTTGCTTAAATTATTTTGGTTGATATCACTAAAAAGAGTGAAGTTTGTAATATGTATTATAAATGTATTGTTCATGATTTTAATTCAATTTTAATACAATTATGAAACATATCTAATACAACTTTAATACAATTGCGATACAGTTTCATAAACTTCACTTTTTTCGAGTTTCAATCTAATATTTCTCCTAAAATCAATTATAAACCTAACCAAACCCTCTTGAAATTGAGATATAAATTCCATACGACATTTTCAATAATTTGTAGGAACATCCTATCCAAACTAATCACAAATTCGTAAAATTCAAATAATGAATTCAAAATTTGAATCTTTATAATGACCATCAATGGTGAACTCTTGTTGTTGTAGTTTTAGAGATTTGAAATTTCTGCTTGAAAACATGATTTTGTACAAATTTTCATCTTTCCATTTCTTTTTTCGTTGTATTTTTTGGATAAAAATAATGAAATATGAAAAATTGATTTGTTATTTAAATGAAAATTTGAAAGAAGAAGAAGAAATTAAAATAAAAAAGAGAAAAGAAGAGTCGGAAGGTAATAATTATAGAGAAAAGAAAGATGAAGAAGAATTAAAAAATAAAGAGGAAGAGGAAAAAGGGCCGAGAAAGAGGCAAGTGGCGGTACATTTTTCTTAATTGCAAAAAAATTGTTATATTTAGTTAGAAAAATTATATTGACATAAATGGTAAATATTTTTTTAATATAGCATATTTATGTGATTTACCCATAAATATATGTGGCTCTGCAAAGAAAAACATAATTGTCATTGAAATTCACCATTGAAGAGTTTCGAAACTTAAATTTTAAAATTTGATCTGTCGTAAAAGTGAATTGTTATGAGTACATAATAGGAAAAAATATTGAAATACACGTCTTATGTTTCCCTTATTTCCAACATCCCCTTCTATTTCTAAAAACCTCTAAAATCCCTTATTTCTTTAATATATCCGAGCTACATATTAATGTATCCGAGCCAGTATTTAATGTATCCGAGCTACATATTATGTATCCGAGCTAGTTTTTAATGTATCCAAACTACATATTATGTATCCGGCTTATGTTATAGTGTATCCGAGATACTTTTTAATGTATCCAAGCTACATATTATATATCTGATTTTTATTACTTTTTAAGGGATTAATGTAATTACAAACTAATGAGGGATAGATTGTAATTTCATATTAAAACTATGGGATTTATGTAAGTTATACTAAATAATTTATCAAAAGAATCAAGATATTGAAAGGAGTTTATGTCTAATTTTGAGTTGATATCCATAAAAACCCATCGGACTCGTCCATGGGCCTTATTAAGCGGCCGTTTGTTCATAAAATTGCACGATTTATCCTCCAAATAATTGATTTTTAATTTTTATCCACCCCCCCCCCCCCAAAACCTTCAATACACTCTACCCCATCTCGACCTCTCACACATCCCTTCAATTTTTATAGTGTTTGCCTAAATTATACACAAATATTTTCAGAATATCAGTAAGAAATCACTTATTTTTCATAAAAAATATTTTTTCAGAAATTACTTTCAATGAAAGTACATTTTTACCTTCATACCAAACACACCCTATATCATTCGATATTTCTCTTTTGAAAAATACATATGTACAAATCTTAAGTGTCTGAGATATGAAACTCGCAAGAAAGTAATAATTTAGGTTGTGTTTTTAACTATCACTTGCTAGTAGGAACAAGAAGCAAAGGCTTTGTGTAAAACACAACTCAATGCTAAGTTAATCTACACACGACTATTATTGAGTGAGAACAATAGTATAATATAATAATTTCCTTTGCATATATGTAGGTTTGAATTCAAAAAATCAAATCCCTCTAAATAATTCAAGCTAATAAGGTCTTGATTTTTATTACTACTTAATTAAATAATATGCCAAATTAAAGAATAAAGGGTTGTCTTTGCCCATCAAGTTTTCTGTGTTGTTTATTAATCACAAAAATAAAGAGAAGAGGGATAAATTTCAATTGAAATATCCCTTTATGTTTGTTTTTTCCCTTGTTCGATATTTTTATTGGAGTTCGATTATATTCGGGTCGTGCATTACAAGGCCTATTTTTGAACTAACGCTCTAAAAAAGATGAAGAAATTCCAACCGTTCCACCATAACTAAGTGACATATCTTTTTATGTAATATGCTAAGAACTATGTAATCTTTTGATTATTGTGTTGTATATGTAAAATTATCCTTCTTTCGTATTTAATAAACAAATTGGCACCTAGCTTGACAAGAGTTATATGGATTTTTATTTTTTTAAAAAAGGTAACTTGTTGGTAATACAAAACATATGATTAAATATTTGACTGTGACAATTTGAGGTTATTAAAGAAATTTATAAATTTCAAATTTTGGATACGCCTGTCTATTAGTTATACAAGTATGTTGCTATCTGTATATTTTAAGGTCCGCGTGATTATCATTCCTGCAAAAAAAAGTGAACTCACACAGACATGTGTTATCGTATCATTACCTAAATACGAAACAAAAATAGGAAAATTATTATTATTTGAATTTTTAGTCTTATTTTAGTTTTTTTTTCATTCTTTAGTATAAATGTAAAAATAAGAGAAATAAAAAGAAAGAAATGTGACAAAAAAAAGAGAAGAAAAAGAAAATTTTAAAACTATATTTTTGCAGCTATATTGTAATTTGAAACTATTTTTTACGATCATATTATAATATAGTTTTGTATCTGTAAAAAAAATTGGGGCATAGATATTAATTTTATAAAAGGATTAGTGAAAATAAATAAATTTGATCATCAAAATAATTTATTCGAATTAGCCGTTGAAGCAAAGAACTTAAAAAAAATACGCCATTACATGAATTATTGATTTTTAATTAAAAAAAATTTAAAATAACTTTTTCACTTATGATATAGGAAAAAAATATATGTGAGTCATTTGTGTAACAATAGAGGTATATATACGTTATTTTCATGATAAAAGACAATCAACACTAAATGACAAAATTGAGGAGTATATCAAACTTTTCCCTACTTTTAATTTGGTGACCACAACAATCAAAGAGAAAAAAAAAACATTATAACCACATTTTTCACATCTTAGCTATTTATGATATTTTTCTTTGTTTTAAAGGATCTTGCCAGCGATGTAGACAAAGATGGCTAATAATTTCCGTCATGAACCGCAATATAAAATATGGTCCACAAGTTTATATTTTATACGTATAGTGATATAAATGATATTAATTTTTGTAAAGAAGATTCATGCTCGATGTGAAGAAATTATTCATAGCATGTGAAAAAATTATCAAAGAAATAATAAGTTACTACTATTCAAGTTAAATAAAAAAAAATGATTATTGATTAGATTTGATTTGACATTAAAAAAATCCGAGTATACTTGGATTAGTTTGGTTTTAACGAAAAAAACTTAAACCCGACATTGTAATATAATTTTTAAAATTTATTTTATACATAAAAGTAGTTACTTTGATATAATTTATAAATACTTCTTATATTTTTCAAAGTTTTATCTTATAATATATTATTTCAAGTTTGGGACTTAGAATTTTGAATAGTCTGATAATAAATAAGGTTATAGTCCATAGAATTTTGAATGGTCCAATAAAATTTTAAATAGTCCATAAAGGTTGCCTTATGTGTTTTTGTATTCATATATTGCCATTTGTATCTGTTGCCTTGTGTGTATTTGTATTCATTTGTTGTCATGAGTGTTTGTATTTGATATTATTGACTTTTTTTATATATATAATTGACAATTATCATTTGTATCACATTTGTATTTGTATCGCTGATTGTTAACATTTGCACTTGCATCATTGACTATTACTATTTGTATTTGTATTGAGAGGGAAAGGGGATGTGGCAAGAGAGAGGCGAAAGGGCAAAGAGATGAGAGACGAGAGAGAGAGGGGGGAGAGAATGCAAATACAGGAGAGACAGGAGAGAGGTGAGCGAGAGTGCAGAGAGAGGAGAGAGAAATTGTTATAAAATTTTAACAATAGATATGAATCGAAATTCTTTCGAACTATTATTTCTATAAGTGATAAGTACTCCTTCATTCTTAATCAAAAGGTCTCGGGTTCGAGCTTCCTTGGATACATAATCGCCTTTGTTAGAGAGCGTTTTACGCCTTAATGTGGGACTTTTCGGTGCAAATCTAAATTTAGTCGGGCTTCAATGTGAGTACTGAACATTGAACGGAAACCCAAAAAAAGAAGGTGCAAATGCTGTGGATTCTGTGGTACCATTCTTAATTTTTATGGCCAAACAAACCTGCTATAAACTTTGAGAATTTTAACTCTCAGAACAACCAAAACCCAAGAATTAATATCAAAACAAACTGTTCACCTAGTACACACACATTCATTACATATATACAATCCACCCAACTACCAAAACAAAAGCTCCAAAACCTAACAACGAGGTTGCGGTGGAACGATAAGTATTTTTTTATTTTTGGGTTCGAGTTCCCTTGAGTATATATATAATCGCTTTTATTAGGGAGTGTTTTACTCCCCCATATAAAACTTTTCGACGCGAATTCAAATTTAATTGAATTTAATATAAAAATACCCTCCGTCCCTTCACCGTTTTCGTTTCGCCCAAAAATGTTTTTAAGCTAATGAACGATAAAAAAATAAGAGCAAAGGTAAAAAATTCCCCTAAATTATGGAAAATGGAACAATTTTGCCTTCCCTTTAAATAAATATGCGTTTATTATTGGTGAATTGATTCAAATTTGCCCCTCAACTATTGGAATGTAACAACTTTGCCCTCCGTTTGAAATTTGATCTCAAAATTATTCTTATCCATTATATATTTACCTATCTGAATTATCACGTCTTTATATTAAAATACACCTCAATATTAAGTTAATCTACATAGGCCTATTATTGAGTGAGAACAATATTCAATCACCTCACAATCAATTCACAGCCACAATGACATGCTTGTAAGATTATAATTAGTATCAATAATATAATAATGATAATTTTTGCTTTGTAAATCTTAGGATTTGTTTGAAGAAATATGTAAGTTTGGTCAAGCCTTAATAATACCAATACAGTATATATTTATTGATTTAGTATTAGTTAAACGAAATTATCAGTCTTAATGATATCAATATAATATATGATACTAATTTAGTATCAGCTAAGCAAAATCAATGGATAATATATAGTGTAATTATTTAGTGGGATATGAATATACGTGAAGGAATATATATTTGTAATTATTTTATTTTTATGGGGTATTTGCTTAGTTTCATAAAATAATATGCCAAATTAAAGTATAAGGATTGTGTTTGCCCATCAAGTTTTTATGTTGTGTTTATTAATCACAAAAATAAAGAGGAGAGGGATAAATTTCAATAGAAATATCCCTCTATGTTTTTTTTTCTTGTACCATTTGCTATTTGATATTTTTATTGAAGTCCGACTATGTTAGAGTCGTGCATTACATGACATATTCTTGGAGTGATGCTTTAAAAAAAACGAAGAAATCCCATCCATTCCACCACAACTCAGTGAAATATCCTTTTATGTAATATGCTAAGAACTATGTATTCTTTTGATTATTGTGTTGTATAAATAAAATTATCCTTCTTTCGCATTTAATTAACAAATTTGCACCTAGTTCAAAAAAGAAAGTAACTTGTTGGTAATACAAAATATATGATTAAATATTTGACTACGAATTCAATCATTATCATAGATCAATTTGAAGTTAATTGAATAAATTTATAAATTTCAAATCTTGAATACGCCTGCTTATCAATTTGACAAGTATGTTGTTATCTGTATAAAGAGTGAATTCACACGGACATGTTCTGTTATTGTATCGTTACCTAAATACAAAACAAAAATAGGAAAATTACCCGACGGAGCAAACATATGTCCTCTCGACGAACCATCAAAATCAAGATGAGAAAATAACACAAGAATATATTGAAGAATATATTGAAGCAAAGAATAATCAATCAACACCTTGCCAGTTACCACCTAAGTCTTCACTTTCGATGCCCCACCCATGTCGGATTCTCCAAAAATATACTAGTTTTGGAGAATCCGACACACACCCGTAGACATTTTTGAAGAGTCTGAGCAAACATAGGTTGCCACCATCCAACTACAATTCAAACAAGGAAAAGATATTGTGGTTCTTGAAGACCAATTACTGAGTCACTTGTTAATTTCATTCCTCAAACTATCACAAGGTAAAAATGTCATAAGCCCCCGGTACACAGAGTTACATACACGTCGCGGTGCGTGCAAGTTATTCTAGACACCGTTGTTATAAAAAGAAAAGAAAAAAGAAATTAAAAACATGGTATCTTACATTTGGCACTCCTTTCAATGACCAGTTATGAGCTTCCCTTGGGAGGCAGCGAACCAAACAACAAAAGTTCATCGCCTCTCCCCCAAAACGAGAGGAAAAGTTTTAGTATGGAAAAAGCTTCCGGCAAGAAAAACTGCATTCAAGTAGTATGTCATACGTGCTGGTCTAGAACTTGTAATCTGGGTTGTCTCGGAGGCCAAGCTTAGGCAGTAAGAGTCCCAATCTGTCCTTCAATAACTTCTTCCTATTTTGAACCATTTGTTGTAGACCCTTACGAGAGTGCTTATCCTTAAAAAAATGATAATTGACGACAATGTATAAAAAAACATTAGCCAGCAGATGTGTATAATATAACAATTCATGCATAACCATGTATAATCTATGTATACCAGCTAGAAAAAGTAAACAGTGAATCCGTCTAGCTACTTATGTAAAGATCCCTATAAATAACCAGCTCACAATCTAAAGTAATAAAGTTCTATGACAAGATAATAGATAAATGATTAATGGACCATCTTATACGACAAGTGTTTGCAATTCATTGACTACAGCCAATGTGTCATCTATTCTTTTTTTCCCTCTGAGTTGGCATTTCAAGAACAATCATGCTTTACCATATGACAATAACCAACAATGTGCTATAAATGGAGTTTTCGTGATATGAGTATTCCTGCACAAGATGCTCAATTGGGTACAATTCAGCAGAAAACTCACTTTTTTGTGAAGAACTGAAGATAGGTGCTTTATTTTTGTTGTAAGTTGAGCCACTGAAAACAAAAAAAGGGCTAACATTAATATACAATGTAAGAAACTATATAAACATCATTGGAGCAGCACATATGTGGTTTGAACTTCCATTTGAGTATCAACTTTAAACAAAATCAAATTCAAGCAACTTCCTTACATATGTTTTTCTTTAACAAGTTCAAGAGAAATAACATCTGTCAACAGCAAAATTAAGGTATTAGAAGCTGGAGGACAGGAGATCTACAAAGAACTTTGAGGTCTCTCTGCACATGTTGCCGAACAAAAAAGGGAATAGATTGCAATATCTCGCTTAATCCCCGGAATTCACCATTAGGGGCTGTTTTGGCTCACATACTGGTTATGCTGGGATTATAATGCATGGATTGTTTATGTGATGAATAAAAGATGAAAGAATTATTATTATGCTGTAATTAATACTCCCTCTGTTTTCCGAGAAATCTGCTAGGGGCCAACCCTAACAGACAATTGCGGGCTTCAAAACTCGGGAAAACAAGTCCACTTCTCAATCTTTCTCCACTTAAATAGCAAGCTTAGTTCACATGGCACATGGCTCGAACCTATGACCTAAGTGACACGTCCTACAACTTTCGCCACTTGAAGTAAACCCTAGGAGCTATTTCTTCTTGTGTTGTTCTTCACCAGGTGATTTCAAAGGGTCACAACTTTATGTAGTAGCTCTCTGTTTTGTATTTCATTAGTTGCAAGGTTATCTCTTAATAGACTGCTGTACCCTTTCTCAGTTGAAGCTTTCAACTAATACTTCAGTAAGTGCAAACAATGAGGCCTTAGTTATCCTATTATTTTCAGATTCAGGCACTCTGTTATGTTGTTTTTTAGTCATTTCGATTCTTTCGGGTGCACTGTACTTTCTGAAGTAGTTGAAGAAAATACTTGGGCAGCAAGATCTCT
The DNA here is from genome assembly GCF_019186545.1 of Solanum stenotomum. Classification (NCBI taxonomy): domain Eukaryota; kingdom Viridiplantae; phylum Streptophyta; class Magnoliopsida; order Solanales; family Solanaceae; genus Solanum; species Solanum stenotomum. The sequence continues at coordinate 3,304,147 of NC_064291.1, read as the reverse complement.
GCCAGACTAAGCGTTTGACTGACTACATCAGATGACTTGCTTAACTTGGAAGTCATTACCCAAATTGTAGGTAATAAGAAGAAAGGCAGATTCCAAGCTTTTCTTGGTCTTCATTCTTTTTGTTTTTTTCTTTTAGGATGGCGACATGTGTTTCAGTCTTCATTCTTGGCTTTTTCTCCTTCACATTTCTCCAAATTAATACTGCTGTGTACATGATGTATATCTTCACTATTTGTACAATTACTATCAGAAAGCCAGGGGGACAAATTTAAATCAGCCTTAGGAAAAAGTCAAAGCAGACTACTATTTCAATGGACATAAATAGAAGATTAAGACAGAGCACAAGCATCAGCATTGAGTAAAATGCTGGAAAGTGGTGTTATGGGTAGAGGATAATGTCCAATGAAGGAATAGTGATTGGGTAGTTTTTGAAACAGAAAAAAGAACATAGAATCTGCTCAAGTAGGAAGTATCTAGAACCTCATATGTAGAAATAAAGAAGACAACTTCCAAATTAAACCCAGATACAAACTGCCCAACAGAACCTTAAAAGTAGCATAAAGAGCACAAAGAATATCAAGTCTAGAAAAAAAAGGAGAGGAAACACATGTGAGGACATCAAGATATTAAGAAAAGCAGTTAATAGGTGCATACATGGTCCAGTCTGAACTCTTGAGGTCTGTACGCCATGAAGTTAAAACTAGAAACAAAAGGTAGTAAAAACAAAAAAGTAGCAACCTTAAACAACATGACATCATAAATCAAGATCACGCACCTTGAACACGAGCAGATCCACAATCCGACTCTGACATTTTAAATTCATCTCTAACTTTTTGTAGCTCCAGTTTCATTTTTTCCCCAGATGACATGTTATCTGGGTGAAAGAACTGTTCAAAATTGTCGATAAGTTATTACATTCACTTAAATGTATGACAGACGCATTGACAATAGAAATCAGATCATTGATGCTACTTGTTGTACTAAACAAAGTAACAAACAAAAAGAAACAATAAGAGAATAACAAATCAAGGATGAGTTTCTGTAAGTTATGGCTGCAAATCAAGACCACCATCAACCGTGCCTCCCCTTTTCCTTCTATAATTTTTTTTTCTTGATTGCGAAAGTTAAAAGGAACAAGCCAAATTGATACACAATATGACAAAAAGTAATTTAGTCTTGACTAATATACATCTTCCCATCAAGCCATTATTTTTTATTAAAATGGTAAAGCAAAATATAACTAGTATAATTGCCTTCACCTTTTGCTGTAATGCAGTTCAAGTGTTGCTTTTATATTTTTAAGCCAAATGCATCCACCTTCTACTAGAAAGGAAAGATTATGCTTGCTACTTAAAACTATTCAGTGAAGGCTGGAAATCGAAAAGGGTTTATCTGAAGGAGACATTTGCCATGAACAAAAGAATTAGAAGTAAAATGCTATTTTTCTTATGACTGAAAAGCTCATTTGAGGCAAACCCTACCAACCACAGCCTTCAAAACTCAGGGATAATGGGCCCGTCTCTCTATTCTCTACTTAAATATCAGGCTAATTCACAAGTCCCTCCACCTTCGTCACTTCAACTACACCCTAGGGCAGAATTAGAAGGAGCAGAATCATTGACAGAAAGATATTTGAGAACAAAATGCTACTTGCCTTTTCAACCAAGTGTTCTTTTGGTGGATGCAACATAAAGCTTGGAGTACCACCCAGCTGCCCCAAGACATCAAGTCTCTGAACTGTAAAAAGTGATTGTAATCAACATATGATATATCATAAAAGATATTTTCACTATACTCTAAAAAAAACATTTTTTGCTTACAAAGAAGCACCAAATATAAATCTAAGTGCCGTATCAAAGAACAGAGGTATTGATCAACCCTCGATGAACACTGCACTTATAACTAATGCATAAGAAAACCAAGTGTGTTACTAGCAAAATGACCACTGGTCCACTAATCAAACGTACAAAGATTGCAAAAATACTATAAACATAAAAAACCATTGATATTAGTGTGAAGGCCTTGCACATTTTCAACAATAATGCTATATTTTATAAGTAACATTGTGCAGGTAAGAACATTTTATTTGGTCTTAGTTTGACTTCAATTGGTGTTTATTAAAGTTATCATTATAGGAATGTAATTTGAGCCATTGTTGCACAGGAATTGAACTGCTGAAAAACTATATGGTTATTCAGCTGCAGAAGCTCTTGGAAGTGACCTCATTGAATTCCTAACAGATGCTCGGGATCATGACGCTGCTAATAACATAGTACACACTACACAGAGTGATAAGGGGTAAGAGTTGGACTGGACAGTTTCCAGTTACGAATAAGCAAGGGGATAGATTCCTACTTGTTGCTATCGATACCCCTTTTTATGATGATGATGGTACTTTGCTTGGTGTTATTTGTATATCAAGTGACAAGGGGAAGGCCATTAAAAGAAGTACTCTCAGTGATTTAAACACCAGCTTCCATTCTAAAGGTCCAGTCAGAAACAAAAACTCTCAGCATGCAAGAGTGACACAACAATGGAAAAAACTGCATCCAAAGTTGACCCATCTCCAAGCCTCCTTCTGCTTCCTCGCACGACACAGCCTCTTTCGATCCAGTGAATTGGAAATTCAAGCTTCCAAACTCAGGGATTTGGAACCTCTGATGATGCACTTTCACAATTAGAGGCAGATGATGAAGCTGACCATATCAATTTGCCCACCACTCCTTGCAACACCAATTCTTCTCACTTCTGTGATTCTTATCATGAGGGGCTGGACTCAGATATCTCTTCCCAATCTCTTAATTGTTTCCTTCCTCTTCCATGGCATGGTGGTGGTAAACTTTTGCAGCCTGTTGATACCCCTGTGGTGGTGGAAACCTCCAAATGGTCCAAATTGACAATGATGAAAGCTTGCAAGGCTTTGGGGGTGAATGAATCAAGTTTTGAACATGAAATCCTCGATATTGTTCTCAGAATGGAGGAAAAGAGAAAAAATCAGATTCAAGAACAGAAGAAAGTAAAGGACTCTAGGAAAGGGAAAAACAAAGCAGACGCTGAACTGAAAAAGTTGGCTTGGGGACTTCAAGAGGGCAGTGGTAAGAAAGATAGGGGCAAGTCTCACAAGGGTCATTCTAGATGAGAGTCAAAACACTCATTTGGAATGTACAGGGGTTAAACAATAGAGACGCACCTTGAAATCTCTTATTTATTAATAATAAATGTGGAGCAGACATCATTTGTTTACAAGAAACCAAAATTGAGGAGTGGACCAGCTCTTTAATTAGACAGGTTTGGGGAAATAGGTGGATTTCTTGGGTAGAACTCAAGGCAATTGGAACCAAAGGGGGGATTCTTATTATGTGGGATAAAAGGGTCTGGAATTGTGTGGATTCTGAAGCTGAGATCTTTTTCCTGTCTTGCAGATTTGAAAGCCTCAATGAAGATTTTAAATGGGTTCTTTCAGGGGTGTATGGACCTCACACTAATCCGGAAAGAGATGAACTTTGGAATGAACTAGCAGTTATCAGGGTCTGTGGTCTGACTTGAGGGTAATTGGTGGTGATTTTAATGTATGCAGATTTGAAGAGGAAAAACTGAACTGTACTAGAAGATCTAGGGCCATGATGGACTTCTCTAATACCATTCAAGACTTATAATTGATTGACCCTCCTCTTCAAGGAGCTCAATTCACCTGGTCAAGAGGGGAGGCTCATTTACAAGCCTCAAGAATTCACAGGTTTCTAATATCACCCGAATGTAGTGAAATGTTCAATGCCATTAAATAATACCCATTGCCTAGAGTGTTTTCTGATCACAAGCCTATTGTTCTGGAAAGTGGGGATTGGGAAGCTTCACCTTCTTACTTCAAATTCGAGAATATGTGGTTACAATCAGATGGATTCCTTACATGGTGAGAGATCGGTGGAATTCTTACAATGTTTCAGGCATTCCTGATTTATCTTGGTCCAGAAGCTGAGACACCTAAAGAGGGATATCACAAAATGGAACAGAGAGGTCTTTGGCCAGATTGAATCTCAAAGACAAAGCACTGATGGAACTAGGAAGGTTGGACCAAATTGCTGAATAAAGAACTCACACCCCCGAGGAAAATGTGAAGTCACTATGACTGAAACTTGAGATTCAACAGATCGCCATTGCTGAAGAGATCTCATGGAGACAAAAGTCAAGATGTTTATGGCTAAAGCCTAAAAGAAGGTGATTAGAATACAATTTTTTTCTAGAGAATGACCAACTCTCATAGAAGGAGCAACTGCATTGATAGATTGAAGATTGGGGATGATTTAATTGAGGATAAAGAGCTGACAAAGAGAGGAATCCTAGAATTCTATCAGACGTTGTACAAAGAGGAAGAAGCTTGGAGACCCTTGGCTGTTTTTGAAGGACTCTCCACTATCAGTGCTGAAGAAAAAGAGGAGCTAGAAGCACCTTTCAATGAACAAGAAGTATTAGATGCCCTCAAATCTTGTGCTCCTGACAAAGCACCAAGCCCAGCTGGTTTTACTATAGCCTTTTTCCAGAAATCATGGAGCTTTATCAAATCTGACATAATGGAAGCCCTCACTTTCTTCCATCAGAATTGTCAAATGGTGAGGTCTTGCAATGCCACTTTCATTGCTCTCATCCCAAAGAAGAAAGGTGCCCTGGAACTAAAGGACTTCAGGCCTATAAGCCTTATAGGCAGTGTTAACAAACTTTTGGCGAAGACCCTAGCTGAGAGGCTGAAAAGGGTAGTATCCTCCCTAATCTCAGACCAACAAAGTGCATTCATGAAGGGCAGACAAATCACTGATGCATCCATGATCGCCAATGAAGTTTTAGATGGGAAAATCATAAGTGGTGAATCTGGGATCTTATGCAAATTAGACATAGAGAAGGCTTTGATCAACTAAATTGTCTTATCTGGTCAACATTCTAAAACAAATGGGATTTGGTAACAAGTGGATTAAATGGGTTTTTTTCTGCATCTCAACGGTGAAGTTCTCAATCCTATTAAATAGAAGTCCTATGGGATTTTTCTCCTCCCAAAAGGGAATAAGGCAGGGAGACCCACTCTCCCCTTTCCTCTTTATTTTGGCTATAGAGGGCCTCACTCAAATGCTGGAAAAGGCAAAAGAGCTACAATGGATACAAGGGTTTCACGTTGGGCAAGGATCCTTCACCCTCAGTTATTGTATCTCATTTGCTCTATGCAGATGATACTCTGATTTTTTGTGGAGCAGATAGTCAGCAAGTCTATAACCTCAATACTACTCTCATGGTCTTTGAATCTATTTCTGGTCTTCACATTAACATGATCAAGAGCATAATATACCCCGTCAACAAGGTTCAAAACCTAGAGAAATTTGCTGACATACTCAGTTGTAACATAGGCTCCTTTCCTACCACTTACTTGGGTCTACCATTAGGTGAAAAATTCAAATCCCCTGAGATTTGGAATGGAGTAATTGAAAAGATGGAAAAGAGACTAGCTACATGGCAACTTCGGTATCTATTAATGGGAGGAAGACTAACTCTTATCAACAATGTTCTGGATAGCATTCCTACTTATTGTATGTCTCTATTTACAATGCCAAGCTCAGTTCTAAAACAAATAGATAGGCTAAGGAGAAGATTCCTTTGGGAAGGAAACATCCAAACTTACAAATTCCCTTTGGAGAAATGGCAAAAAGTCACTCAGCCCAAGGCTAAAGGAGGATTGAGAATCAGGAACCTACAACTACATAATAAAGGTTTACTTTTGAAGTGGCTTTGGAGGTTTGGACAGAATGAGGCAGGGTACTGGAAGGGTATAATCAAAGCCAAACATGGCATTCTTGATCATTGGAGGCCAATGAGGAGCAGGGGTACACATGGTGTAGGGGGTTTCGAAACACATCAGCAGCCTCCAAGATGACTTTTCCGGAAAGTGCTTTTCAAAGCTGGTAATGGACTAAGATAAGATTTTGGTAAGACAAATGGCTTGGTGACACTATAATGAAGGGGTCCTTCCCTATGCTATACTAGACAGCCACTAACAAGAATGATACAATTGCCTAATACAGAGTAGACAACATTTGGAGCCCAATTTTCAGAAAGAACTTGCAGGACTCAATGAACTCCTCTCACTACTACGACTCTGGAGGAATGCAACCTAGATGAACAAACCACAGACAGATTACTTTGGGGCAACACCAAGGAAGAGATTTATACCATGAAGGAGAGCTATAATTTTTGGCATTCACAGAATGGCATCCTTGATGTTTTTCCCTGGAAACATATCTGGTTGACAACCTCTAAAGGTTTCTTGTTTTACCTGTACAACTATTCATAAGGCCTATCTAACTCAAGATAACCTTAGAAAGAAGGGGATGATGAAAATTTTGCCAGAAGGATAATGAAACTGTTAACCATCACTTTTACACTGCCCTACAGCAACTGACTTGTGACAGTTTTTCCACTCACTGTTTGGTCTTCAATGGGTTATGCCTTTCTCCATTAAAGATGCCTTTGCTAGTTGGATAGGATGGAGAGCTAGCAAGACTTTGAAAAGGCTATGGAGGATGATCCAAGCAGTTATTTTTTGGAGTCTTTGGAAAGAAAAAAAGTGCAGTCTTTGATGGAATCTCAATTCCCACTAGCACCGTCAAGGCTATATGTTTATCTACTCTCTTAAGTTGGCACTTTCTTTTCCCGGTAAACAGTGTGGATAACTTTTTGGATTTTGTTAGTTCCCTAACTCTAGCATAGTAGGATTTTGGGGATCTCTTTTTTGGTTGTTTACAATTTTTTGCTTAGCTAGCTTCATGTTTATTTTGTTTTGATGCAGCTCTTTATTTTCCTTGTAACTTTGCATCTCCTTGATGCCTTTCTAATATAGTTAAACTACTTCACCCAAAAAAAAAATTGTGTGAAGGCTTTGCACATTTTCCACAAAAATGTTACATTTTATCAGTAAAGTTTTGCGAGAAACTGTTCTACCCATGGTAGTTTTCGTGAGGTGCTCTTATGCGACTGGGTTCCTAGAGAAGAATCATCAGAAAAAAATATATACTCACAAGATATGTATCAGAATCAATGAATCAATCAGTAGATGATCTCAAATAGTTCCAAATACTTATTACCACAATAGCTACACTTACATATTGTCGTTATATTTATAATTATGATAGCGGTTACGGCCAGCTTTTGTGCACCTCAATTTTTCCACGGGGTGCCTACTTAATCCTACCAGCACAGACACCAGATAGCTCATCNCCCCCCCCCCCCCCCCCCCAATGCTTATGATTATGGAAGAAATCACCTAGAAATTTTTTTGCTATAGGATTTGAACCATGTCTCCCATGATTCTCGTTTCATTTATTGACCACTAGGCCACACCCCTGGTGCAACTACACTTGCATTTCTTTCAACATTATACACATGTGTGTGCTGTGTGGTGTTATTCACCAAGACACAAGCTTTATGCTTCAAGTTCCTATGGCTGCTTGTTTACAGTTGAACACACTACATATTAATATAATACTAACTAGATCACTCACAGCATAACATTTAGTATACATGGTTCAACACCAGATATTCATATAATCCAATATATAAACAAACACAGAAATTGCACTTAAAAAAAACTCACTCATTGTCTTCTTAGGCTTTGAATCACCATTCTGACTTATTAGATAAAGAGACTCTTTCAAATCCTTATACACGACACCAGCTACCATCGTCTTGCTCTCAATCTCATCAGCTTCCCTCACCTTCATCAATCTGTCGTTCAACTCATGCAACGAAAACCAACCTTTCTCCTCCTTCTTTATCGGCCTCAACATTTTCAACTTCTCTCCTAATTCACCATGCCTATAATTCCTAGTTAACTCCATCTTCATCCCTTCCTTATCGCCCTCTTTATCCCTCATCATCTCCTTCCGATAAAAAGATGCAGGCAAATTCCCACTCCCACCAATCACCATTCCCGACCTTTTCACATCTTTACCCATATCAGGTCTCAACTTAAAACTCTCCGTATATCGCGAAAGTGATAACGATTCATACAACTTCCCTCTACTCTCATTCTGGCTGTTATTGTAGTTGTTATTCACGCTTAAGTTACGCAGGCTTGCACTAATAGCATTGAACCCAACATTTCCAGTTGGGGGTGGTCTCTGATTCGCATTGTAAGGAACTTCAGACCTGACATTATTGACATTTCTTTGATATAGTTCTTGAAATGACTGCGGTGATGGTGCTGAACCAGAACGGCTACGGAATCCTGCAAGGCTTTTTCTTACTTCGTCAAAAGCTGCAGCTTGTGAAGATGGGTTTTGGGGATTATTGACAATAGATGAAAAAGAGAATGGTTTAGGTGTAGGCGTTTGGTTGGGCTCGGATGTAGGTGTTTCGGTGTGTTCAGGATTCGGATTTGATGTAGAAGAAGAAGAAGAGAAGAACTTTAGTTTTGGTTCAGAAAAGTGTTTGAGTTTCGGGCGGAATTGAAGAAGCTTTGTGGCTGTCGCCATTGTTGAGCTTCTTGGAGGTTTAAGGTTTTAGGGCTTCTTGAGTTTCTTCAGGGACGATGGGTACTTGGGAAGAAAAAATAAATTATTTTTCTCTTTGTAATATAAAAAAATTAATATACACTCCGTCGAGTTTACGTGCCACTTATTCGAATTTTGAAATTCAAATAAGTTTATGCACAAATTTCTCATCAAATTCAAATTATTTGACTCTTGAAAAAAAAGATGTCATATAAATGAGGACAAAAAGAATAATATATTAACTAAAATTAGATATTATAAAACCATCCAAATCATATCGGTTTGTTTTTCGGATCTAAGTTTATCTTTGAAAAATATTATAAAATATATTTATATATTAAATTTAATATATGGTTAATATATAAATATATTTACAATTCGGTCCGAATTCTTTTTAAATTTTTATGTAAATTAAAAGATCATCTAAAACTCCATAATTTTATTTAAAAAAGAATATAAATCATTTCGATACTATTAAATTTAAGGAAAAGACTCATCCGGATCTAGGTTTATCTTTGAAAAATATTATAAAATATATTTATATATTAAATTTAATATATGATTAATATATAAATATATTTACAATTCGGTCCGAATTCTTTTTAAATTTTTATGTAAATTAAAAAGATCATCTAAAACTCCATAATTTTATTTAAAAAAAATATAAATCATTTCGATACTAATAAATTTAAGGAAAAGACTCATCCATTTAAAAAGTTTGGGAGGATAGATATTAGATGTTTGTTGTATTCCTTTTTTTTAAGCTATTAAAGGGAGAAGTGAAGTGCAGAAAATAAAGACTCCATTTTTAGGCTAATTTGGCCAGAGATTTCTTTGAGGTTTGTCAATATCTCTGTTTCTCTTTCATTTTCATTTTCATTTTCTGGGTAATGTTCCATTGTGGGTTAAAAGTTTTTTTTTTTTCCACTTTGATTTTTGTTGAATAAAGTTTTTGTCTTGCTTGTTAGTTAGTATTACATCATACAAATCCTGTTTTCATTTACTTTAATCTTTGAACTAATAGAGTAACTTGAGTTCAGGAAGAGAAAAGGGGGTTCTTTTTATTTGAATATTTCATTTAAAGACTGAGTTTTTTTTTCCTACTTTGATTATCATTTTATATTGTCAATGACTATTGTTTTGGTTGTCTATATTATTTTGATATGACTGTCTTCATTTCTGTTATTTTTTTCTCTGTACTGCTTTGGACTGTTTTTTTCTTGAGTTGAGGGTCTATCGGAAATAGCTTCTTTGCCTTCCAAGTAGGGGTGAGGTGTGGTTATGTTGGTAGAAATGATGTTTTTAACCTTTTCAATAAACAGTGGCTATCAGATAGGGAATGAGAATGGAGCCAGGATTTGAAGCTTATGGGTTTGGGATTCTAGTCAATTTTAAGTTATTGGGCTCTAAGTTAATAAATTGTACATGTTCAGTGGATTTCTAAAGACAAATACAGGATTTGGACCAAAGCTATTGCGTCCGGCCGAACTTGTAAGCTGTACTCTAGCTCCGCTTCTAATGAGCACTTTGATGATAATTTATAGGCTTGTTGAAGTAAATAAAGTTTAAGGTTGTATAGAAAGTTGGCTTGTCATATAGCTTTGCCTGATCCCAGACCAATTAAGCAAGAACTACAAATAAAGGATCTAGGTAGTAGGTACCCTATGACATATTTTATATTGGCCAGAAGGTATGTTTTAAACCGTGGAGTAGGTGCCGGGCTTCTGGAAGCTATACAAGGGGAAGTAGAATAGATGGGTGATAAGATATTATGGTGAAGTGCTTTGGGCTTGGGACTTCCATGTTGGAGGTCTCAAGTTCAAAACCCCTTGCCAGCGAAAGCAAGGGGTTTGCTTTCTGGGTCGAGCTCGTCACACCGGGCTTGTCTAGTGCGGGTTACCTCTCCTATGTGGTTTGCGATCTATTGCATAGGAGCGGGGATTTTACCCTGTGCGCACCCAAAAGGGTAGTGGTTGCGGGTTTCCCTTGTTATAAAAAAAAGATATTATGGTGAAAAATCAATGGTCTGAGTAGTGTAAATTCCTGGTTCGAACAGTTAGTGGTGGAAAGCTATAGAAACTTGGTAGGTGTGTATGGGTGACGAGAAAGACGAATAGGAACCTATACGAGATAATTGCAAGAAATGTTTCACCAGGCAGATAAATGATTGTCTCTCATCATGGATTTGGTTTAGAGGTAAGAATGCAACGCTGGATGCTTGAGTAGAGCGCACGTCACGAGCTAGAACCTTACTGTTGACTGAATTTTTGTATTTAAGTGGGGGCTGAATAGAGAAGAGGGGCATATTCCAATCACCCTCTTTCAACCACAAACATCTGGACTTTTGTCTCCACGAGGCCTCCTCTGCTTTGGCCAAACCTTTGAATTTCCAGTTTGAGATTCAAAATCTGAGATTTTTCCTCTTGAGTCTTCATTCTGCCTTCAGTTGCGTGCTCAAGTATTAGAAGTTCATCCAACGCTTTGCTTGCCCTGACTTCCACTTTCCTCTTTATTCCATTTGCTGATATCCCTTTTCAAGTGTTTCAGTTTTTGAGCTAGTATGTAATCTGGGGAACCATTAACATTATAGCTCTGCCACCATTCTTTGACTTTCTCAGTGAATCCATCATGTTGTAACCACATATTCTCAAATTTAAAGTATGACGGGTTAGCAGACCAGTCACCACTCTCCAATACTATGGGTCTATGATCAGAAGTTACTTTTGGGAAGGCAAGCTGATTCAGAAATCTATCTATTCTGGAGGCTTGAGTTGAATCCTCACTCTTGTACCAAGTGTAGTGAGCACCTGAAGAGGTAAATCAATCAACTCCATGTCCTGAATAAGATCTGAAAAGTTCCTCATTGCTCTTGATCTTCTAATGCAATTAAACCTTTCATGTTCGATCTACTGACATTAAAGTCTCCTCCAACTACCCAGTGATCAGTCCATAACCCTCTAATATCAGCTAATTCATCCCAAAAATCTGTTCTTTCCCAATTTGAATGTGGCCCATATACACCAGTAAAGCACCATCTGAGATCTCCCTGTAACCCTTCAAACATTGCAGTGATAGAGTATGTGCCTCTCAGAAAATCTATGTGATTTCATTGCCTCTTATCCCAGAATATTTTGATACCTCCGCTCCTTCCGTATGATATAAATTCCACCCAGCCGACCCATCTAGATCCCCAAATCTGTATTGCTATAACAATAGACCATTCTTCAATTTTGTTTCTTGTAGACATAAAACATCTGGCTTCCACTTCTTGACCAACGATTTAATGTTGTCTCTTTTTTTTATTGTCGTTAACCCCCCGCACATTTCAACTTATGATTTTCACTTCCATTCGGACAGTGCTTTGAGTTTCTTACCCTTCATGATTCTTTCTCCCTCATTATGGACCCCTTTGTCATAGTTGACTGAGCAAATCAAATAGACTTTGTCATAGAACCAGGACAATAGACTTTGGGGTTGGGATCCCGGTTTTCTTCTTTCTCAATAGACTTAGCTATTCTGTGTACCTGTCGGGCTTATGGGGGTTCGTTCAGGTTTTATTTATTTGGTTTGCTTCCGCCTTGTTGTCCTTGTTTAGATTATTTTTTTCGCTAGTTTCTGCCCTTACGCTCATTGCTTGATGTTCTGGGTTACGGGTTGGCTTACCTACTGGTAGGGTATAGTAGGTGCCATCATGACTCGAGAAATCGGGTCATGACAACTGTGCATTGGTGACAATAGTTAAGAGGGCAGAAAGTATACCAGGTCAAATAACCAAGAGTGAAGGAATTTTGCTAATGAGAATTTCATTAATAGGACAGTGGCACTATGGGATTTCCTGAAGTTGTACAAAGTTAGGGTATGACTGTATGGAGCTTACACAAAATACATCAAATAGTCAATTTTACAAGCTCAACTTTTCCAGAAAATAATAGTGGTCAATCTGGGATTAGGGATTTGTATCCTTACTTACAAGTATACAGAGTGATTGAAACTTGATGTTGAAAAATCTTCCCCTAGTAATATCCTTCTATTCGTTCAGACCAGATATTCTCCAAATTCTCATGTATTTTTCCGATGGCTGAACTGTTCCAAGTCAAGATTATATCTTCGCTGGTGCTTCTAAGAGAAAAAACTAAATCCCAATATTTAAAAGTCCATCGCCAATGTGTTAAAATATGGTTACCTTTTTAACAAAAGATGCAGGACTAAACATGGATCCCTTGCCTCTTTCTTCGGTTGTCACTGGTCAAAGGTGCTTCCGATGCAGCTTTCCTTGCAAAAGGTTGCTCTTTACTTAATGATGAGGGTGTTTGGATTGGCTTATTTTAAGTGCTTTTGGCTTTTAAGCTCTTTTTCTATTTTTTGTGGTTTTGGGAAAGATAAAAAAAATGCTTTTAAGCACTTATTTTTAGGCCAGAAAGTACAAAAATAAGCTAAAAGTTGTTTTATGACCAACTTATAGCTTTTATAGCTTATAAGCTATTTTGGAAAAGCCAATCCAAACACCCTCGAAGTCTTCCAGAATATACTGCAGGAGGTTCAGCTATGTTAACCAGTCATACCATTTTGGAATGAGTTAACTTCCGTCTGCATCTTTGCTCCAAAAATGATCTGCAGCACCTTGTCAACAAACTCAACGTTAGGAAAAAGTGGAAGATGAAACAATAGAATCCACTTCTCGATCGCTCTTAAACAGTATTGCAAATCATTTTGCCTCCTCATAGAGACCCATGTGTCTATCTCTGCTTTTTGGGACATCTACTAGTTGTAAGAAACATATTTTACGATTACTCTTACTTCCACACTACATTATCATATTTGGACTTTCTTTTTACCCATGTAGACTGGATTAACTCATTTCTAATAGTTATTGACTTATTTCAAGTTAGTCAAATGTCATTGTTTATCTACTTTGGTAAGATCTCACAACCTACAGTCTGACCATGAGATTTCTTTAGACAAACCCACCTAAGATTTTGATTCTAAGAACTTTACATATAAATCCACAAAGTTTGTTTAAGGAACACCAACCATAAACCATGTAAATTGTGATTCCATATACAGTTGCATGAGTTGCACTTGCTTGATGATTAGAAGTAGAGGCCTTATGTTGTAGAAGCTAACTGAGTGCATCAAATTAGTTTCCTAAGCACTTCCTTTTATATTTGTTCTTTTGCAGGTAGTTAAACTTTCCCACAGACTATTGGCTGTTGATTGCTTCTCCTATGTCCAATCGGATGGTGCTTAGCTACACCAATTCATTTGCATTATTTCGACCTAAATTTAATGGCCATTCCATTCCCTCCATATACCACACAGATGTGTTATCCTTGACGAGGCATGTGTCTTCCGCAACTGCTCTCTCCTTTTGTCAGCTTCAGGCAACAAAACTTCATGATAGTCCAGTTACTGTTGCAAGTGATGTTAGATATGGTAGTAAACAGATTATAAGTGTTGATTCGCCACTGTATGACTACATATTGACCAATGTTAGAGAACCAAAGGTGAATGCTCTGGTTGCAATCCCATAGTAATTTGAGAAGAGAGTCAAACGTGGGGAAAACAAAGATTAAAAGAAAAATAAAGGAAGGAGACTTTATCAGGTATTCATTTTTTTCTCTTTGTTTGGATTTCAGATTTTGCGTGAACTTAGGGAGGAGACAGCAACAATGCGAGGCAGTCAGATGCAGGTAATCCATCAGCCTAGGCTTTGCTAACTGTTATATTCCTTTACCTCCCTCCTAAGTAAGTTATACATTACTGCTGTTCTGCTGTCCCACTGTTCATGGTTACATGCACATGATCTCTTTCTGGTCTAAAACTTTAGGAACCTGTTAAGTTTCTGTATTTAATTACGAAGTGTCTCTTTCATACTTGAAAAACCTAAGGATCATTTCCAAAAGAAGGTTATTTACGGATGTTGTTATGACCCTTGGTCCCTCTGAACTTATTGGATGTGTGGTTCCATGGCACATAACAACTGACTGAGTCTGACTAAAATAAAAAGAACTAAGTGGTTGTATAAGTTTATCCTTTGTAATTCACTTAAGTGGATATGTGCAAAACTGACTCTCTAGATTGAGTTGAAGAAACTTTGTAACTTTAAATGAAAGACAATCCAAGTCACTCATCATATAATGGAGTGGATGAGATATGGTTATAGTTTTCTGGAAGAGGATTTGTTAAGTGTGATGAGTTTTTTGAGCATGCACTTTGATAGTATTGCATGGGGCCATGGGGAGGAAACTTTTCTCTTTCAATTGCAAGTCTTGAAAGTTCACATTCTCCTCTTTTATGCTCCTTGAGGGAATAATGTGCTCCCTCTGCAAAAGTCTCTGAAGGTGAACTGGTTCTTTATTTTCCCTTCTATATTATTGGCTTACAACTTTTCTATATAAGATAGGGCAGTGATTGGCGGTGATGATTTTTCTCATGAGGAGATTGACAGATACTCTAAACTTCAATATTGACTAACTACCATTCTTAGTATTAGGTGTCACCGGATCAAGCACAACTACTTGCTATGCTCGTACAGATTCTTGGGGCAGAAAGGTGCATTGAAGTGGGAACATATACTGTAAGTCTACATTATGAACTCATACTCATCGACATGGTTTATATTTTTGCCTTAATGTTTTCTTACCTCATATTAAACGTTTGGTACTTTCCTATTCAAAAAAAAAGTTTGGTACTTTCCCTTAAAATATATGTGGACACATACCCTTCGGGGTGGCCCAGTGGTTTGAGCTTGGGACTTCCATGTTGGAGGTCTCAAGTTCGAAACCCCTTGCCAGCGAAAGCAAGGGGTTTGCCTTCTGGGTCGAGCTCGTCGCACCAGGCTTGCCTAGTGCGGGTTACCTCTCCTATGTGGTTTGCAAGCTATTGCATAGGAGCGGGGGTTTTACCCTGTGCGCACCCAAAGGGTAGCGGCTGCGGGTTTCCCTTGTCATCAAAAAAATATATATATGTGGACATGCTGCTCACAACTTATGTTGCAAAAGTCACTCAAATGGCAAATTTATAATGCCAAAATCTTGGAAATATGTTTGCTACCTAGACTAGTCGACAACAATGTATTGAATAAATTAGATTTGTGGCACTGGATGTGTTTGATGATGTGCACCTTCTTCTCTCGTACTTTAGTATGGACAAGATTGGAGTTTGCACCTCTCTTATCCTTTATGTAGGTTCTTTTTAGTCAAAAAAAATCCTTTATGTTGGTCTTTTTGGTGTCAAAAGTAACAAAAATCTAGAGAAAGAGGGTGAGAGGAAGGGAACTTGATCTTCACTTGTACCTTCTCTATATCATTCTAAATTTTTCAGATGTACATGAAGGGACAAATATTTCCTAGTATTCATCGTAGGACTATTTGTGTTGAAGAGTATAGAGATAAGGTGGATCTTATAGAGGTGAAGTGCCTAAAGAGAAAAACTAGCCCGAAAATGTCACGGAAGAAAATATTATAGCATATTGGCTGCTGGGTGAGTTTTCTGCCATGGAAGAAAAGGAGAGAGAGTATAGAAGGCATGCTAGGAGGATCTCATTATAGAGGAGGTTCTCGACTGAGGGCTTCATAGAGGGACTCATGACAGAAGGCTCATGTAGGATGGAGTATGAGGGCAATTGGGTCATTTGTGGACGAAGGATAAAGAACAAAATAGGAAAAAGGAGACAGAACTCTTCCGCTGCTTGTGAGTGTTTGCTATTTGAAGGTCTTATCTAGCTTACTTTACTTTCCTGGTATTGCAATCTGTCCCTTACCCCTTGTCCAGGATACAGTAATCCCTCAAAGTTGGATAGAAACCTGGAGGAGAGCCTATCTGTTGTGCTATCAAATGCGGAATAATATGGGAAATTTTTTTCCCGGATAATTATCTTGCATGCCAAACGACAATATAGGAATATGTTTCCTGTTTTTGCTTTCACTTGAAATGTGATAAGATAGAAAGCTAAAAGGTAAGAAAGCAAAGAAGCACACATGCATTAGGAAAAATCCTTAACTGCGTGTGTTTGACCAGTATAATGATTGACCTTGTATACAACCAATTTCAGGTTTCTGTCAGCGATGATACTTATTTATATTGCCTTTTAGTACATTGAGTGTTGTTTTTGGCTGTATTATCGGTCATTAATATGAGTCATTCTCCCACAGGGATATTCATCCTTGGCTGTTGCCCTGGTCCTTCCAGAAGGAGGTCATTTAGTTGCTTGTGAAAGAGATGGCAAAGTAATTGAGGTTGCAAAAAGATATTATGACCGAGCTGGTGTGTCACATAAGGTGATTCTGGTGTCTCCCTGTGTGATTCGTAAGATGTAATCTTTTTGTTATACTTGAGAGATAATGACTTCAGAAAAATATGTTCCATATGAATCATAAGATGCAATCTACTAAAAATGGAAGTAATTGTTGACCTTATTATTCATCCATCCATAAATTAACCATTCCACCTTTCCAAACTAAGTGGGATTTGTTATATGGATTCTCTATATTTGTTTCGGTATTGTGGCATATTCCAATAATGGTAAAAGAATTTCTTCTAAGGAAAATCAAGGGCTTTCAAAAAGTAGAGCTTCTATATTTCACACTTATCCTACCTGGACCTGATTTAAGAGTAACATCAACCAAGGCTTAATCCAACTAGATGATATCACCTAAAATCTTTTGTTTTACGTTCTGTTCTGTACTCAGGTAAGTCCTGTTGATCCATAGAAACTCAAGAGTTTTTTAGATGACTTCCACATGTGATTTTAGGTCTATGTCGTCTCTTTTATTACCTTCAATCACCATATTGGTGCACCAATGGACTGATACTTTTGGAGGTCTACTTAAGACATAGTTGAACCATCTCAGGCATCAATCCATAATTTATTCTTCTCTATGTGATACGTCCACCTTTGTGTATCGTAATAATTTCTTATCTTGTCCAGCTTTGTATGTACTTTCATAACACATATCTTGTGGATATGATGGACCTTAGAGGCTTCAAATTTGCTCTCGCATAACATGCTAGTCGCAAAATTATTATGTATAACTTGATATTCATTTTACTAGGTATCTTCTGTTGCATACACTGCTATAGCATCTCTCAACCATTCTTTTCCAATTCTATGTCATATATCCTCATCTCTCATGCTATTTTCCTGGAAGACCGAGTCTACTTATCTGATTTGTCTGCATCCGTGCATTAAAATTCTGTTCAATCTCATGTCAGTACTGTTCTCTTTTATGGAGGCTAAGCATGTAAATATATTTCTCTATTAATTCTATATCTGCTAAAATTCTTCTACTTAAGAGTATTTTAAACTTTCTAGGGGTTTTTAATGGCTGCCTAACATAAAATTTGAAATGTGAAGTATACTTCTCATTTTGTAACGACTTATCATTATTCATGATTGTTTAGGGTGAAGTACGATAAATATGTGCTTAAATGTCTTTGATATTCATATCATTGATGGTTTGACTGTGTCATTAGGTGGACGTGAGACATGGTCTAGCAGCAGATACTTTGAAGTCTTTGATTCAAAATGGTGAAAGTTGCAGGTAAATATCTGGCTGAGGACGATTTTTTGTGTAGTTGCCGACTTTTTGCTTTTTTTGTTAAAAATGTGCATGTAAATCTGCTGTCAACTCTATGCATAAGTGCATAGGCAGAGCTAAGGGGGGCGCAAGGCGGTTCATCTGAACACCCTTTGCTGGGAAAGTAAACTATATATATAAGTCAATTATTTTTTGTATATGTAATAGATGTTGAATTTCCGTGGCTTTGTTGTATGTTTACATTATTATATTTTGAATCTCCTTAGTGAAAATCTTAGCTCCGCCATTATGAGTGGAAACTCTTATAGAATTATTTTTCTTTCCTTTTTAGCAACTGCTTCTAGATAAACTTAGTACCATTATGAGGTACAAAAGATGTGATTTTCGAGTCAGATATCTCATTCTGAAAAGGCTATCATGGAGTATGGTTGGATAAAGATACTTTCTAATATGCAATGTGACAATACTAAACCCGTTTTGCTAGTTAAGTTTCTTTCTATAACGCTTATTAGAGAAACTTCCCTCGCTTGCACTACTTCGACATTGAAGGTTGATGGCTTGAAGAAACAGCAGTAGCTATCAATCTATCTGTCATAGTGAAGAACAAATTCAGATGTCGCGAATATTTATATTTAGAAGAAACCATTCGTTGTCCCTTCAGTGACATAGACAAAAAGAGGAAAGTCATTCACTTTCTAACTCCAATTCTATGCAGATATGATTTTGCATTTGTTGACGCAGAAAAGAAAATGTATCAAGAGTACTTTGAGTTGCTGCTACAACTGGTGCGTTGCACGTCTAAAATCACTGTATTGTTTATTAGGCCTGGCAGTTTGAGGTTGTAAAAGCCATTCCCTTTCACAGGTGAGAATCAGAGGTCTTATTGTAGTCGATAATGTCCTATGGCATGGAAGAGTTTCCGATCCACTGGTAAAAAAACAGTTTCCTAGTTTGTCAACTCCAGAAAATGATTCAGCTTTAACTGATATCTTCTTATCAGGTAAATGATTCCAAGACTCTTAGCATTAGAAACTTTAATGAAAACTTGATGAAGGATAACCGCGTCGACATCAGTATGGTAAGCATGAGTTTATATTGTTTCTTTCTTCTTCTGGGATTTTTCTGTTTCTATTTTTTCATTTGGAATGAAGTTCTGATATCATTTATCTTGCCTTGTTAAGGTGCCTATTGGTGATGGTATGACAATCTGTAGAAAAAGATGAAGCATAAAAAGAGACTGGATGTTGAACTTTTAGTGTAATATTTTGTTGTTTCACTTTTTCATTTGTAAGAGAGAGTAAGTGCCCGTTTGGATGGGCTTTTAAGTTGGTCAAACCGACTTTAACTTCTCACTTGGACTTTTTATATTCTAGTCTACTTCGTCTTAAAATATTTGTCGTGTTTTTCATTTACACACCTAACATTAATTAGGAGGGGGTGTTTGATTATTGTACCCTAATTATGTCTTATACATGCAATATCTCTTCATTGGATATTTACTTGATTTACGTGTCATAAATCATAATTACGTATTAGTAATTTTTATAAACAATTACCAAGGGTAAAATGAAAAAAATAATTAATTTTGTCTAAACTTCTAAATTGACAGTATTTTGATATTATATTTTTGTCTTTTTATAACAATTTTTTTACCTACAGGTATAACAATAGTCTATATAATAGTATGTTATTTGTAAAATTACTCTTTTATAACAATTATCTTTGATAAGAAATATAATCTCAAAAATTATTAATTATAGGTCAAGAGATTTTGATCAAATATTTTAATACACCATATGTCAAAAGAAAAATATATTTTCATCATTAAATAATTTTCCTTTTCTATACAAAATATGATTAAGTTTAAGATGAGACTTAAAGTTTCTACCTATAATAACATTTAAGAATGAAGACCTCGATTTACTTAGGAAAGATCTTGTTAAAGAATGACAAAAGTCCCACATCGGTGGTTAATGAGATGGGTGGACTCCTTATAAGGCTTGGGCAATCCTCCTCCCTTTGAGCTAGCTTTTGGGGTGTGAGTTAGGCCTAAGACCTAATTTAACAGATCTTGAAACCAATTAAATTAATACAAACAATATATTTTTTAAAAAAATTATATGTATCTATTTTGCCTATAATAATTTATTTAAATAGCAAATATCGTTATGAATTGTATAACAATCAATCGCTATAATAATAAAAGAAATCTCAAACTAACGATATTATTATAGCTCATCACTACAAACAATCAAGAATTTCAAACTCAATAATGTTATTATAGAAAAGTTTGATTGCATAGTGTATACAGAATTATACTGTACTATCTTTCACAGGTCAAATTTATCGCGATTCTAAACAAATACTTTATTAAATTAAAAAAATATATGAGTACTTTTTTTTCACCAAGTGGGACCCTGAAAAACGCATTTATATAGCAAAAAACGCTGGTCTCGGTGTATTTTTTTTGGATCTGAAGAAACTCCAATTCCCAAATCTAAACGCCATTTTTCACCATGGGAAGAGCTCGGCGATCTCTGCTAATTCCTTCATTGATTTGCGCTATTTCTCTTCTGCTTACATTCCACAATGCCTCCTCTTTCTACCTCCCCGGTGTTGCGCCTGAAGATTTCCAAAAGGTCAGCATTTTTTCTCGAAATTTCTTCATGTTTACGTATGTGTGTCATTGTTATTTTCGGATATCATGAGGCAATTTGGCTAAAGTTTGAATTTAGATCGGTTAGATTAATCACTCTTGTTGGAAAAATAAAAAAAATGTAGATATTCCGAAGCTGTGTATAAATTACTATATACGATGTAATTCTTCTAATGTGTGTACACAAAATGGAGGTGCATTGTTATTTTGGGATTTCATGAGGACAATTGGCTAATTTTTGAAGCTTGATCGGCTAGATTAATCACTCTTGTTGGAAAAATGGAAATGTAGATGTTTCGAAGCTGCGTATAAATTACTATATACAATGCAATTCTTATCGTATCAAAATGTTTACGTATGTGTGTGCACAAAATTGAGGTGCATTGTTGTTTTGGGATTTCATGAGGCAATTTGGCTAAATTTTGAAGCTAGATCAGTTAGATTATTCTCCTGTTGGAAAATAAAAAATTAGATATTCCGAAGCTGCTTATAAATTACTATATAAGATGCAATTCTTCTTGTACGAAGATGTTTCATGTATGTGTGCACAAAATGGAGGAGCATTGTTATTTTTGTTGATAGTTTCGGATATCATGTGGCAATTTGGCTGAAGTTTGAACCTAGATCGGTTGGATTATCACTTTTTTTTTTTGATAAATACAAATGTAGATAATAGGGGAGCCTTGGAGAAACGGTAAAGTTGTCTTCGTGCGTGTGACCTAGAAGCAGTCATTAATGCTTGCATTAGTGCTGATTGTCTACATCACACCCCTCGGGGGGGCAGCCTTGGGATGCTTTGTGCACCGGACTATGTGTTAATAAAAATGTAGATATTCCAAATCTGCGTATTAATTACTATATACAATGCAGTTCTTCTCGTATCAATATGTTTATGCATGTGTGTGCACAAAATGCAGGAGCATTGCTTTTTTGTTGCTATTTTCAGATATCAAGAGGTAACTTGACTTAGGTTTGAAGCTAGATCTGCTAGATTAATCACTTTTAAAAAAAATATATAAAAATGTGGATATTCCGAAGCAGCATATAAATTACTATATGTGATGAATTCTTCTTGTATCAAAGTGGTTGTCAAAGTGGTGAAAACTGCACATTTTAAATTGTTGATGAAACTTGAAAGTTTATTTTTGTTTGAATATCTGGAAGCAAAGTGTCAAACATTTTTATTTTAATTACTGTGTTTGAATATCCTGTCTAAGGGAGTGAGAGTGTGTGTGTGTATTAAATGCTTTGTTAGGTTATTTACTGTTTGATTTGTGTTAGGTTTACAGATCTCTGTTGGGGTCTAGGTATGGTTTTGTGTTAAATTTTGGTGCTTTGATTTGTGTGTATGTGTGGCTACTGTTGTAGAATCTAATTGGGTTTGATGGTTTATATTTACCTTGATTGGTGAGATGTTGAATTTTAAATCATCTGGATTCACCAATTGAATGAATAAGGAAAACTATTGCGAGAAAGCTGAGAATGAATAAAAATGGCATTGAGGCATAGTTACACCAATTCTACTTAATGAAGAGAGAGAATGAATACAATGATGCAGAAGAATTGTTTTTGATGAAGAATTCCCTCAGAAGAATTGTAGTTGTGTATAAGCAGATTATATAGACTTGTTGGGTCACCTCACATATATCTAGGTCAGATTATGCCCAAAAAAATTAGGCACCTATTTGTTTCATTGGTGAGTAGTGCAAGCTGGATAAATTGTATATAGATTTTGTTGTGTGAAAGTTCCTTTACTATGTTCTTGGGCAGGGTGAGTTTATTTTTTAAAATCATTGGGAGTTTATTCTTAACCCTAAAAGAAGGGAATCCATAGGCTTTTCTGACTCTGGAAGGTAACGATGTTTGTTGCAGGGAGATCTTCTGTCTGTGAAAGTGAACAAGCTGACCTCTACAAAGACTCAGCTTCCTTATTCGTTCTATTCTGTTCCTTTCTGTCGTCCAGAAAATATCATTGATAGCAGAGAAAATCTTGGAGAAGTGCTTCGTGGTGATCGAATTGAGAACTCCCCTTTTACGGTCAGCTTCATCTACTTTATCACTTGATTTATTTGCTTTATCTTATGATAACTGACCTCTTTTAGATGTATGTTTATACTGCAGTTTAAAATGAGGGAGCCAGAGATGTGTCATGTTGCTTGTAGGCTTGTACTTGATGACAAGAAAGCTAAGGAATTTAAAGAAAAAATTGAAGATGAATATCGTGTGAACATGTAGGTCAATTATTCTCTTGAGGAAACAGTGTCATTTTCCAGCCTTTTAAAAGGATCATATTCTTCTCTTTCTAACAATTTTCTGGATTCATGTGTCAGGATACTAGATAATCTGCCTTTAGTTGTTCCAGTTCGTAGGTTAGAGCAAGAAGCCCCTCCTGCCTATCAGCAGGGAGTTTATATTGGTGTAAAAGGACAATATGCTGGAGTAAGGAATTTTATTTTACTTCCCATAACACGATGTAGAACTGATTTTATATGTAGTAGAGTTAAATTTCATTATGGTCTACTGATTTACCTCGTGTGATTGCCTGCAGAGCAAGGATGAGAAGCATTTCATCCATAACCACTTGACATTTACTGTTAAGTACCATAAAGATTTGCAGACAGACTCGGCCAGAATTGTGGGATTTGAGGTCATGCCATTTAGGTTTGTTTTTAAGGCTACTCATATTTCTGTCTGCACTTATAGGCTGAGGCATAATGTAATGTGTAAGATTTCACTTGCTCTTATTTTTTAATCTTTTGGTGCCAAGGAACTGATATGGCTGATAATATTTCCAGTGTTAAGCATGAATATGATGGCAAATGGGCTGACAATACCCGTTTAACAACATGTGATCCACATGCTAAACGAACGGTATCTAACTCAAATTCCCCTCAAGAGGTTGAGGCTAACCAAGAAATCATATTTACATATGATGTTGAATTCAAGGTAACTTATCGAATCTTGTTAGATATGGCCACTCAATGTGATACTCCCCCCATCCCAAAACAAGTGTAACCTTAGCAAAAATCGTGTTCATTAAGAAATCAATAAATACAATGTGTAGTTTACTAAACTACCCCTATTTAATAAACATCTCTTGAAAATTTAACTTTGTTAAAAAGTTGGAGTATAAGGATATAGTTAGAAAAAATACTAATTTTTATCTTGAATTTCTAAGGTGCCTCGTATTTTGGGACAATTTTTTTGCTAAGGTGACACTTATTTTGGGATGGAGGGAGAAGTTACTAGTCTTTTTTGTAATTTTATGTTATCATTTTTCAGTTTAACCTTTGGAGATTTATAGGGGATATTGGTATTATATAAAACAGATTTTGTATGATTATCTGGTTTGTATTGCAGGAAAGTGATGTGAAGTGGGCCTCACGATGGGATGCCTATCTTTTGATGGCTGATGATCAGATACACTGGTTCTCGATAGTAAATTCTTTAATGATTGTGCTGTTCCTATCAGGCATGGTGGCGATGATAATGTTGAGAACACTTTATCGTGACATTTCCAAGTATAACGAACTGGAAACCCAGGAGGAGGCACAGGAAGAAACAGGATGGAAACTAGTCCATTCAGATGTTTTCAGGCCTCCAAGTAACTCGGATTTGCTTTGTGTCTATGTTGGAACTGGTGTACAGTTTTTCGGTATGATGCTTGTGACCATGATGTTTGCCGTCCTGGGGTTCCTCTCCCCTTCAAATCGGGGTGGGCTAATGACTGCAATGCTCTTGCTCTGGGTTTTCATGGGACTCTTTGCAGGTTACTCTGCTTCCCGTCTCTATAAGATGTTTAAAGGTACAGAATGGAAGAGAATCGCTCTGAGGACAGCATTTTTGTTCCCAGCTACTGTCTTTGTCATCTTCTTCGTGTTAAATGCACTCATCTGGGGTCAAAAATCATCTGGGGCAGTGCCATTTGGAACAATGTTTGCTTTGGTGTTCTTATGGTTCGGAATATCAGTCCCTCTTGTGTTTGTTGGCAGTTACGTTGGTTTTAGAAAGCCAACCATTGAGGATCCAGTAAAGACGAATAAAATACCCAGGCAGATCCCAGAGCAGGCTTGGTACATGAACCCCATCTTCTCAGTTCTTATTGGAGGCATACTTCCATTTGGAGCCGTCTTCATTGAGCTCTTTTTCATTCTCACCTCAATCTGGCTGAACCAGTTTTACTACCTCTTCGGTTTCCTCTTCATCGTTTTTGTCATCCTGATAGTCACCTGTGCCGAGATAACCATCGTACTATGCTATTTCCAGTTATGCAGTGAGGACTACTTGTGGTGGTGGAGATCCTACTTGACATCAGGCTCGTCCGCACTTTACCTGTTCCTTTATGCTACCTTCTATTTCTTCACCAAGCTTGACATCACTAAGCCTGTTTCCGGGATCTTGTATTTCGGTTACATGTTGATTGCTTCATATGCATTTTTCGTCCTGACCGGTACCATCGGTTTCTACGCATGCTTCTGGTTCACAAGACTCATCTACTCGTCTGTGAAGATTGATTGATTGATTCTCCAGTTCACTGGTTTGTCTGTCAACAAGAATGCTGTAGAAGATTACAATTGAATATCCAAAGTTTTGAACATAAGATTATTACAATATTTTAGTAAAAATTTCCAGTATTTAGTTCAGAACAAAAGCTTTCTTTTTTTGTTCGATAGAGTTCAGATATCATGTAAGTTCTTACAACTTATGAATGTGTTCCTTTACCAGTTGGTGAAGTTGCAGTTTTAAATACTTTCTTCAATTTTCTTAGTCTTAAAGACAAAAGAAAAAAATAATGCAAGTATCTCTTCATTTCGCAAATCGAACAAATAAAAATGGACATCTATTTTTAGTTTAATATAGGGGACGAGGAAGTATTAAATTTCTAAGATTGACAAGATTTGCTGTTTTAGTAATAAGTTGTACATTGGAATAGGGAAAATCCATGATTTAATATATAATAATGATTGAGTATACAGTAAAATATTTATAGCTATTTAATAGATTTCTTTCGGTAAACTCATATATTATACACTAGATCCGACGATGAGAGTTCTTTTATGAATACTCTACGAATATATGTATGTTTTCTTTGTTGAAAAAAATGCTTTAAGAAACATCCCTTTACAAAGTTAAAGTGATTTCCAAAAAAGACACTTATTTTAACTGAATAACTATTTTTACTCATACAATTTAAGTTATATATACCAACAATATAAAAACTTTTAATACAAAAAATTATATATAGTTTAACCTATTATTATATGTAAATTATCATTTTCATTAGGATAATTACCGACGATGAGAGTTCTTTTATGAATACTCTACATATATGTGTCTTTTCTTTGTTGAAACAAATGCTTTATGAAACATCCCTTTACAAAGTTAAGTGATTTCTAAAAAAGACACTTATTTTAACTGAATAACTATTTTTACTCGTATAATTTAAGTTATATATACCGACAATATAAAAACTTTTAATACAAAAAGTATATGTAGTTTAACCTATTATTATATGTTAATTATCATTTTCATTAGGTTAATTATCGATGAATACTTACAAATTACAATAGATATTAACCTTTAACAAAGACACACTTGTTTCAACTGAATAACTACTTTTACTCCTACAATTTCAATCATATATACTGACAATATAAAAACTTTTAATACAAAAAAGCATATGTAGTTTAACCTATTATTATATTCTAATTATTATTTTTCATTAGGTTAATTACCAATGAATACTTACAATAGATATTACTCTTTAATTAATTTATAAATAACCTAATTATCTAATTACTCTTTTTGCTCTTACTGACAGTGCATAGAATTTAAAATTAATCGAAAAAAGAGACTTTTTCTTCTATATCAATGCAATTTTCCTAGGTATGGTCAAAAGTAAATTCACAATACGAGAAAATTATGCTTACAAGATCTTATGTAATTAGATTATTAAGACAAGATTAGTGTTGTGTAAGTATAACAACTGTCCCAAAAAGAATGATTATTCTCTTCCACCATATCCTCCTATCCACTAAACAAAATTAATCACCCCTAAAATAGGCGCAAATTATTTCTCCCCACACACACTAAGTCCTCATATCTCATTATAAATATTCACCTCTTCATTTTTTTCTTACCACCATCACATCATCAAAATCAAATCGAATCAAACAATATTTTAATATAATCCAAAAATGGTTAATTTCAACACTTCACTATTAACTTTTTTCTTCTTCCTCTTGTTATCCCAAGCTAAGTCTTTTAACATTACCTCTCTACTTAACCATTACTCATCTTTTAGCAATTTCAATAATTACCTAACTCAAACAGGAGTGGCTGCCGCGATTAATTCGCGGCAGACAATCACTGTCCTAGTTGTTGAAAACAACAACTTATCGCCCCTCAAGGGGATGTCTCAAGACGCGATAGCCAACATCATGCGTGTGCACGTCTTACTTGACTATTATGATGTTCCAAAGATGCAGATGTTGCCTAACAAGACCATGAAGACACCTACTCTGTTTCAAACGACGGGTTATGCAAAAAACGATCAAGGGTTTTTGAACATGACTGATTTGGGTACTGGAAGTATTTCATTAGGCTCAGCTGCAAAAGGAGAAACACTCGGGTCAAAACTAGTTAAATCTATTGCATCGCAACCTTATAATATTTCGATATTGCAAATTAGCAATGTTATTATTCCATCGGGGATCGATTCATCAACACCAACATCTCCTCCACCGTCTTCGCCACCTGCCCCTGCCCCAATAAGTAGTGCACCAACATACTCTCCAGCTTCTTCGCCCCATGGATCATCTGCCGCCCTTGCCCCTGGTGCGTCTCCAGCTTCTTCGCCCCATGGATCATCTGCAGCCCCTGCCCCTGGTACTGACACAAGACCTGGTACTGACGCAGGGCCTGCACCAGAATCAGAGGCTGCAGAGACCCCTACAGAGGCTACCCCTGCACCGGCTCCACATCATTTACCACCCAAGTCCGATGCACCAACTGCAGATACTCCTGCAAGTGCATCAGATGATGCACCAGGGGCTGATGCACCAGCACCAGCTCCAACAGGGGATCATGCTAGTCCTAGTTCTATTTTAGGTGTTAGCTTAGTTTTCGTTGCAATGACGAATTTCTTTCTCGTTTTAGTGATTTAGATAGCGGAGATTGATTTAGAAATCAATAACTTACTTTAGAAGCCTCGTTCAAGAGGGGTTGTATCGGAATCAATTTTTCTACTTTATGAGTTATTAATAAATCTTTTCCGATGCGAATCCTCATTTTTCTAATTTCCTTTGACAAGAAAAACCTTCTTTAACGTGAAGGGTTCAATAGGAAATGAAACTTATGTTAGATTTATTATTTGTTCAATAAAAATAACCCCAAAACATAGATAAAATCATCATTTTTACAAGTTTAATTTATTATTAACTTGACATTAATGATTTAAGTTTGTAAAATCTAATACATTTCAAAATTTAGCATTCGAATATGTGTGAAATTGTTGAAATTCAAGAACAAATTTCTACGACTTGAAATCTAATTTAAATTTAATCGCATAAATCTAAAAGTGATAAAATAAATTAGACGTATCCAAACATAGAGTTATAGTAAAATTCGAAACAAACGTTTAAAAAGGGTTATAAGTTGAGAAAATTAAGCAAATAATGCTACTATAGTAAATTTTTTTCTTTTATGAGTCACTTGCGAGGATGAGTATCTTTAGGGCCACCAACTCCGGTGGCTACCTTGGCAACGTCGACGGCGGAAGCTTCGGGTTTCTTCATAGCGTACATAGTACCGTACCAAACCGCACCGGTGATAGCTAAACCGGTGATAGTCATTGTAGTAATGCTATATGGCAAACGCCCTCTTTGATGTAGTATAGTACCTGTATAGAGATAGATTCAAGATTTAAATTTAACGAATTAAAAAAAAACGTTTGCTCTATTACCTAATCTTCTGATATGCGACAAAAGTCTCCTCTTTTAAATATCGTGTCACTAGTGATAAGATTAACCTTGAGCAATAATTAATTAACGATA
The DNA here is from genome assembly GCF_019186545.1 of Solanum stenotomum. Taxonomy (NCBI): domain Eukaryota; kingdom Viridiplantae; phylum Streptophyta; class Magnoliopsida; order Solanales; family Solanaceae; genus Solanum; species Solanum stenotomum. The sequence continues at coordinate 3,275,370 of NC_064291.1, read as the reverse complement.
ATAACTTAACTTCTACTAAATTTACCTTTTATGTTTTGAAACTGTTTTGTAAATACCGCTAGAACCTAATGCAACATTGAATAACACTAGATTTAATATTTAATTAGAATTAAATAATATCGATAAGACTTTAGCACTTGTGCATATTTACTATGGACAATTAATACTCCCCCTATTCCATAATAATTGAATTTCTGAGGGTTTTCCATAATAATTGAATTTTTGAGGGTTTTCTAATTGTTCAAATTTTGAAGGGAATGTCCCAATTTTCTTTTTTCATATTTACCCTTTTATTTATTAAAATTTTATATTTTATAAGAGATAAAATAGACCACTTACAAAGTTATATTTCTCAGTGAGGACAATGGTGAAAATTGTGATTGTTTATTTATTAAAATTTTATATTTTATAAGAGATAAATTAGACTACTTATAAAGCTATCAATGGTGAAAATTGTGACTTAAATTATGTTCTTCAATATTTTTCCACAAATTTAGTTAATATGAAATAAAATGAGTTTAACTAATTAATACCAATTTTAGTAACTTTTTATTTGCTCTGCATAAAATTCAATACAACATTTAATTATCATTTTGCAATCTCACATAAATAAATCAAATATAAGTTACAAGTTAATTTTTGTATTATTTATACAAAGTAAAAAAAATAAATGAAATTACTTAATCTTGTCCAAGTAATTTTAGCATAACTAAATTAAAATTACCAAACGATTCGTAAATCGTCGTTTTAGAGTACCTGGATTGTGGCCTGGTGGTCTCCTAGAGGACTCAACACCAGCTTTTTTCACTTCTTCTGGACTCATTTTGTGTGTATCCGCCATTTTTCTCCATTCTTCATTATTTTCTGCCATTATTAAAGTTTTTATTTTTTTTTGCTTTGTTTTGGGGAGTGGAATATTAGAAATTAGAGTGACAAAGAAAATTAGGGTTTTTCATTTTGCATGATTTTATTAGGAAGTAGAGGACGTGAAAAAATGACACGTTGTGATAAAACACATTACATGTGTCTCTTTTTATAGTGTTCGGTTGATGATGACTCATAGTTACTTTGGGATGCATAGGTTTTATTATTCTCAGAGTTTAAATCTAAGACCTTTAATCATAAAAAATAATAATTAAGAATTGAATCGGCAACTTTTAATTAAAGAAGAAATAATTTTATCTATAGCACAATTACAATATATGTTATTTTAATTGTTGTGTGGCATTTTTTTTTATTACTCATTCTATGTTTAATCATAGTAATGGAATTTGATTATTTTGAATTTATACGGCGTAAATTTTATTTGGAGAAAAATGCTTTTTATTAAAAAAAAATTATTAATTTTTAGAGTTTGAATTTGAGACTTCGATCTNTTTCACTTCTTCTGGACTCATTTTGTGTGTATCCGCCATTTTTCTCCATTCTTCATTATTTTCTGCCATTATTAAAGTTTTTATTTTTTTTTGCTTTGTTTTGGGGAGTGGAATATTAGAAATTAGAGTGACAAAGAAAATTAGGGTTTTTCATTTTGCATGATTTTATTAGGAAGTAGAGGACGTGAAAAAATGACACGTTGTGATAAAACACATTACATGTCTCTTTTTATAGTGTTCGGTTGATGATGACTCATAGTTACTTTGTGATGCATAGGTCTTATTATTCTTGAGGTTTAAATCTGAGACCTTTAAACATAAAAAATAATAGTAATTAAGAATTGAATCTGCGACTTTAATTAAAAAAGAAATAATTTTATTTATGCACAATTATAATATATGTTATTTTATTTATTTTAATTTACGTGACATATAAAATTTGAAAAGACAAACATTGATTCCTTATTTTTTTTAATTGTTGTGTGGCATATTGTTTTTTATTACTCATTCTATGTTTAGTAATGGTTTTTAATAATTTGATTATTTTGAATTTATACGGTGTAAATTTTATTTGGAGAAAAATGTTTTTTATTAAAAAAAAGTTATTAATTTTTAGAGCTCGAATTTGAGACCTCTTTTAGAGAGGAAGCAACCACATCTGTGTTCAAGGCTTATGGATTGAATTCTGTCAGCCTCACGATATAATTCGAGTAAAGCTTTGGTTACTGGCAAACGCTTCTCCAAATGAGACCTTCTCGAGTTCTATATGGTGTATATACACAAATTATATTAAATACACACTATGTTATATAACATATCCAGAAATATGTGAATCACACTAAATATACATTATATATATGTATCTGACGGAATTGACATATATTTAAAGTACATAATTGACATATATTTAAAGTACATAATTGACATATATTTAAAGTACATGATACACAAGCGAGACATGAAAATGACAAATGAGATAGGAGGAAAGTAATGGAAGGAAACGAGTGAGATTTATCTATATATCTTAAATAGGTGTAAATCTATTTGTATATAATGTTATACAAGACTTAATTTTAATTCTATGCATCCAGAGATGCATAAATCTAAATACAAACATATTTGAACACACCTAAAAATTTGATAACGTGTATCTAGTTAATTAACTATTTCTAAATTAGTGAAATTAGAAGTATTAATTAACTTTTAAATTAGTGAAATTAGAAGTATTAAAATGTTCCGATATTCTTATAAGTTGAGCTATGATTGTACAACAGTTCAATTTCTTTTTTCTTTTTTGATAGTTTTGAAAATTATAGTGTTGCATTTACTAAAATTGTAACAAGTATTATGTAACCCAGCAACCCTCCTAGTGTTGCCCCAAGGTAATGCATATTAAGCTATTAACATATTACTCCCTTCAAAAAAAATATCATGGAATTTAAAAATGAAAAGAAATCAATCTTGTTATCCTAAACTAAAATTATATCAAATATCAAAATGTCCTTTAATCTTCACGATTATATTACAAAAGAAGGGCATCATTCTATTTTTTTAAAGAGAGGGAGTAACATCTTTTAGTACCAAAAATAAAATAAAATTGAAATGTTCAAAAACAAATTTTAACTTCTACGTAGCCACTACGTCAAAATTTTAACTTTCAACCACTACACCAAAAAATGATTTAATTAATAACAATAACTTAATTATCACTAAATATAATCTAATTAATAATAAGACAATTAACCCTCTTTGTATATATCCTGAAAAGCCTATAGCAACATTAATTTAGCACTTAACTAATGCTGATAAAAACATTAATACTCGATGAAGCCTGATTTCAAATTTCAAAAAGGTCCTAAAAACCAATTGTACAAAAAGTTGAAAAAAAAAATTACAAGAGCTCAAGGCAGATGTAGCTTACAATATTTCCAACACAAATGTACATAGGTAAAAACTAAAACTCGTTAAATATTCATAAAAAAATTAAAATTCTGAATTGGCCTCTAACTACTTGCGTAAGATAGATGTAGCTTATAATCAATAAGTTAACAATAGAACTCAATATTTCCAACACAAATAAATATTTCTTAAATTAAAAGAGATTGAAATTTCAACTACATCTATTTGGAAAGAGTATCCTCAAAAAGTACAAGTACATTATTTAAAATTCTGAATCCGTCTCTGATTACATCTACTTGCGAGAAGTATCCTCGGGACGAACAGTACCCGAGGGCACTCTCGCAAGAGGTGGTTGCGATTTCTTGTTGATGTAAGTCATGTAGTACCAAATACCGCCAACAACAACAGCAGCGCCTAGCGCCATAGTGCCCGGACTATACGGTAAATTTCGCCATGGCTTATTTACATCACCACTAGCCATTTCTTCTTCTAATATTGAGAAATAAAAATTTCTAAACTTTATAGTTATTTTATTTTTCTTTGTAAGACTTTGTTACATTTTATTTTTTTTCATATATATATGTAGAAGTTTGGTGTAGGTATGAGGAGATGAGTAGACACGTTACTCTTTTGTGTCATGTTATGAGAAGTTTGCTTTTGCATGTACTTTAACATGTGGCATTTTTTCAATTTTGTTTGGTTTTGTTACTACTTGAGTTTTTCTTATTTAGAGGATAAGTGATGGCGTATGTATATCATCTTAAACTTATGAGTAAAATTAATTAAATACTTTAAATTACAGAAAAGCATTGAAAATATTTTTGAATTTCACGTAAATTATTAGTCTTAAAAATATCTTTCTATTTGATTAATTAAACTTAGTTATATTTTCTATCTGCCACAGCTACATATAGCAAGAGGTTTTAGAGTATGAGACTCTTAATAAAAAGTCGAGAGAAGTGTTGAATACATTTCTAAATTAGTTAAGTAAAAGAGTATTTTTAAAGTTCTCAATAATTCAAAATTTGAAACTAATAATTTACGTCAAATTTAAAGGTATTGGAAATACTCTTCTCTTTAAATTAGCATAATATTGTTTAGTCTCAATTGCACAAGTGTCTCCTTGCAAAATAAACGTTAGCTTATTCACTTCAAGCATGTCACCTTAGTTTTATTAGGGGGAAAATGTCTGAAATATATCTGAACTTTAACCAAAATTTAAATATATTTCAAACCCTTTCCTAGTAGTATTTCCATTGAAATTGACATATATAATTAAGTTTTGGTGAAATATTTTATATAATTAACTAATTTAAATAATAGTCGTTTCCGAACACATGTAAAAGATTTTTTTTTATGCTACAAAACCTCAAAAGTCTTTTTCTTCTTAAACTTTATGTTTAATCAAATCGTGTCACATGAATTAAAACATTGAATATCTTTTTGGAAAAATTGCAGAAATCCCACCTTTTAGTTTACTTATTACCATTATCCCCTATAAGTTTTACAAATCTCCAAAGTCCCTCATTTTAAAAGTATGTGATTTCTGTAATTTGCCCAAAAAAAAATTCCNCTAGTAGTATTTCCATTGAAATTGACATATATAATTAAGTTTTGGTGAAATATTTTATATAATTAACTAATTTAAATAATAGTCGTTTCCGAACACATGTAAAAGATTTTTTTTTATGCTACAAAACCTCAAAAGTCTTTTTCTTCTTAAACTTTATGTTTAATCAAATCATGTCACATGAATTAAAACATTGAATTTTTTTTGGAAAAATTGCAGAAATCTCACCTTTTAGCTTACTTATTATCATTATCCCCTATAAGTTTTACAAATCTCCAAAATCCCTCATTTTCGCGCATCAGATTAGTGTATCTCGCGCATCAGATTAGTGTATCTCGCGCATCAGATTAGTGTATCTCGCGCATCAGATAGTGTATCATGTATAAAATGTACATCATATTAGTGTATCTCGCGCATCATATTAGTGTATCTCGCACATCAGATAGTATATCATGTATAAAATGTAAATCAGATTAGTGTATCATGTATAAAATGTAATGTATCTTACTTAACGATTAATGTATCTCGCGCATCAAATTAATGTATCAACGCTTATATTATTGTATCCGTTTGAGGGATTTCTGTAATTATAAACTTTTAAGGGATAAATTGTAATTTTGCCTTAAAAGTATGTGATTTCTGTAATTTGCCCAAAAAAAAATTCCCTTTGTTCTCCTTCGACCTCTTTTACTGCACTTTGGGCTTTCATCTAAAGTTGGGCTAGAGACCCTCCAAGCCCAAGTATGAATATAAAAAAGCCCAACAAAAATTTAACCGTTAGTATCCTTCAGCCCTATTATTCTAACGGCTAGTTTTCTTGCTCCTTTTTAGCTGCAATTTAACTCTTAACGGCTAGTTTTCTCTACACTATATATATTACAATAAATCTATAGACTTTTGTAAAATCATCAAACAAATTATTCATCGGCCCTCAATTTTCCTTTTCGAAAGCTACATAATAATACGTCGAAAAAAGCTGTTTTTGAGCTAATTACTTCATACTCAATGGCCGGTTTTTCAAGAAATGTGTTTGTAATGGCAATTCTGTTTTCCAGTCTATTGAGCTTCACAGAAGCCAGAGATCATTTGGTTGGTGGAAAAACTGATTCTTGGAAAATCCCATCCTCCGAATCGGATTCCCTCAATCGTTGGGCTGAAAAATCGCGATTCCTAGTTGGAGATTCTCTTGGTATGTTAAAAAATTCTCAACTTTATAATTTGCATTTTCATTATACTTTAAATCGTATTTATGACATATAAATTGAAACCGAGGGATACTACTAGTGCAACCATAAAATGTTAGAAGGGACAAATCAGGGGCGGACCCCTGAACTCCTTTTTTCGTGTTTTGAACCTCTGAGTGAAAATTTTAACTCAATTTTCTTTTTTTTTGTCAGTGTGGAAGTATGATGGGGCAAAAGATTCAGTTTTGGAAGTGAGCAAGAGGGATTATGTGACATGTAACACATCAAGTCCAATTGCAATGCATAATGATGGGAACACAAAGATAGTGTTGGAACATTCAGGGGCATATTATTTTATTAGTGGTGTGAAAGGGAATTGTGAGCAAGGACAAAAATTGGTTGTGGTGACATTGTCTAAGAGGAGATACGCGGATGCACCAGTACCGTCTCCGGTAGAATTTGATGGTCCAGCTATAGCTCCTACTAGTAATGCTGTTAGTTTGAAGGCTAGTTTGGTTGTGGCTTTTGGGGTTTTAGTAGGCTTTTTTTGGCTTTGAAGTGATTTATTTATTTTTAATTATTGGATAGGTGGTGGGTGGCCTTCTTGGTCATTATAACTCTTTAATTTATATTCTTTTATATAATTTGTTATTTCCTTTGCCTCAATGTTAAATAAAAGTTTGATTTCTTTTTTGTTTTTGTTTGTTTATGGACATCGAAAATTATCAAAACTTCTCAACTCTTATTTAATTTTTTCATTTTAAGGGCCGCCACCCACATATGATGATTATATAGATTGATAATTTGAGATATCAATACTACAAGTCTAAGATGAGAGTACAAAATCCAAAATCTAAAACAATTATTTATTTTTCAAGTCAAAAATAATTTTGTTCTAAAAGTTATTTTATTTAGCTTTTTTTTCCCCACAATATGTCCCAAATTAAGCTACCAAATTTTATCTTGCTCGAAAATCATTAAGTAAGTAAGTTCATAGACAGAGTTTGAATTTCGAGAATCAAATAATAAATTACTAAACTGAAAGTATTCTTTGAAGCAAAAATTCTGATAAATGATGAGCCTGATCTTTCCGATCTCGCTCATATTTTGTTCTGGCTAGCGAAGTCGGGGTAATTTCTTGAGCTTATTCAATGCTATTGATTTGTATTGCAATTATAGTGAATTATTGAAACACTCATCTTTTGTATCGCATTAAGAGAAATGACAAAATAAGCAAATAGCTTGTACTGTGTTTGCACAAAAGGAAAAATCTAAGTTGGCAACTCAAATATAATTAAAAGTGCTCTTTATAAACAAAATTGGAGCTTATTTTCTGGTTATTACTTCATTCCTTCTAATCCTGCTGGCATCCCTAAGCTCTGAGCAAGATTGTTCATTCTCTCCTTCATTGCCTGAAGGACATTCAAAGACATTATTTTGCATCGTATCGAAGAAAAGCATGAAAACCATTAATTATTATATACTTCTTTTTTTTCTCACCAGTACACTTTTCTGATGCGCGTCCCTGTACGCCTCTGTTACTAGAAGTGAGAGTTTCTGCATCCACCAAACATACAAACATGCTCAATAGAAAGAATAACAAGACTCATATAATAGCGCGATATTCAAAGAGTTAGAACATATCACACCCCCTTGGAGTGTGGCCCTTCTTCGGACCCTGTGTGACTGCAGGAGATGCTTAGTGCTCCGGGCTTCCCTTTTTATTCAAAGAGCAAACTGTAATCATGGATTTACTTACATGTGCTCTCCAAAACGTTCGTATAAATCACAAGACTCTCTAATCAAAGCATATACTAAAACTCAACTAGACATGTAGAAATAAGAATCTAATACTTGGTTTGCTTCTACTTCACCCAACCATGCTGTCAAGCGACAGCCTATCTGAATTTAATTTTGAGACTGTGTTAAGTTTGAATAGCCACAAACATATAAACTTACATCAGATCCCAATTCCATTGCAGCGTCAGTTATTTCAATGCGCACTGGCTGTTGGTTACCAGAAAGTGTTGCCTACAGAACAGTCCAGATCAAAACGTAAGCACTCACTAGACATCAAAGAGAACCATTTCAAGCACAATTTTTGAATCTTTGCAGGTTTATCGGTGTCCATATGAGAGAAATGTGGAGGGATAAGGAGAGAAACAAAAAGCTTATCTTCGGGAAAGCAATCAATACCTTTATAAGTTCACCTTCACAATAGCCATCAAACTCTGCACTGTAAATTAAGACAGAAAAGTAACACAAGAATTTAGAGTACAGAGTAGTAATGGAAGAGTGACTGCAAATCGTAAACGGGTATGGAAATTTTATCAGGAACACCTACGCTGCAAGTTCTTTCTGCACACGTACTGCCTCAACTTGAACAACCATTTGTGCCTTCTTTACAGTTTCATATAGATTTTGCATATTTCCAAGTACTCCAGCCTGGATTAAAGTTAGATTGATCATGACAAAGAAACATGATGATTTTGATATCACAGAAGACCACCAACAACCAGACTATGCTTTTTTCTAAAGCCAAAATGACTATACATGAGTAGGAAGCTAGATACAAAACCTAAGAAAAAAATAATCTATGAACGGTCAATAGCATACATTCCATAGGTACTATTTGATATAACGATCAATACACAGACAGTACATAATTGCTGCACCAACTAACATCTTTCAAATACATGGAAATCCATGTAGAAGAAAAGAGACAAATAATATATGCCTCAGAACTATGAATAGAGAGGGACTCTCCCTGATAAAGGGTGGACGAGAATCTTTTCCCTCATTTTCATCAAGTCTTGCAACAAGTATTCTTCTCAGTCTCTTATCAGAAAATTCTGAGGCTAAATATCAGACTATTAGAGTTTTCAGAAACACTTAAAAGAATTTTTGTTTAAGTAAACTTATAAGACATGTTTTATTGTTTTAAGTAAATTTATAAGATTTTAAAAATAGTTTTAAGTAAATTTATAGGATATTCTCTTGAGTAAATTGAAGTATCATCTCTCATTATGTACCATGAGCAATTTCTGTTTAAGTAAATTCGTGAGACATTCTCTTGAGTAAATTGGAGTGTCATCTCTAGTTATTTTTTCTGTACTCTCTGGTATATATTTCTAATATAATGGAATTATTCCTCCTCGTTGCTAGATGTAGGCATAATTGAAGAACCATAAAAATTACATAAAGTCATCTCTCTATCTCTCTTTTATTGGCTTTATTATCGTATTTTGTCCCCTTCAAATCAAGGGTAAATCCTCAACAAGTCTTCAATCTTCTATGATTGTCCCGTTTAAGAATTTCTCAAGATTGATATGGAACTCTTCTCTTAGTATCTTGATAGTGAAATTTACAGACTTGCACCAAAAGAATGCTTCAAAAGATCGATGAGCTTGCTAAATGTCTTATTTTTTTGTATAGCTGGAGTAATTTGTCCCCTGTAAACTCCCGAGACAACTTCAAGGATTTCGCTAGCTCCTTATCTTTAGTCTAGGGTTCATTGTAATGGAGCTAACAAACTCACTTTTGATCTCACTTTTTTGTCTACTATTTGCATCTACTTGATGCCTTAAATGAAATCTATTATCATCAAAAAAAAAAAAGATCAATGTGCTTGCTATTTTGTTACTAGCATTATTTTGTTAATGTCGTATTTTAGGACATCTTCGCCTCCCATTAAACTTATTTTGTTATATTGATACATGTTTTTTCCCCTTCATTGAAAAGTATCAAATTTGGAGATCCATCAAAGCAAGTTGAAAATGTGCTGAATCTAAACACTCATGGACAACTTTGGTACTTCATTTTCTTCTAACGGAACTTTGTGGAGTGGTTACCGATTCCTGGATGATTAGACACATTAGCAACAAATCCATTGGTCCACTTATGTAAGTCTAATCTTAAACTGATACTTAAAGGAGATTAACTTGAAAGCAAACCCATGTATCCTTCATTATTGCCAAAATATAATCAACCAAGTACTCATTATTGCCAAAAGAAATGGCGGTACAGCACCGTCTCATGTAATGATAAAGCTATGAAAAATTTATAACCATGATGAGAGACCTCACATCCAAGACAACAAACCCCAAAGGGTAAAAGATGATACTACAGGAAAATCGTACTAAGGATCGTATGGAGATTTCATGCAGGGTTGTCCAGAACATGGTTTAATTCAAATTTACATAACAATCAAGTAGACTCCTGTGAGAATTTTGCACATATTATGTTTTTGTATCAATTAAAGAAGAGAATATTCTGCACCTTTGAGGAATTATCATCACCGTTATTATCCTTTTTGCCACCAAACAAGCCATGAACATGGAAAGATCTCCTAGCTTTCTGGCCATTTCGTGATGATACACTTGAAGGACCAATAAGTTGGGTACTTGAGTTTGATTTACCTAAAACACGATGAAGGTATGGCACATTAGAATCATTCCTAGAATTAGTCAGAAACTTTAAAATAGCAATATACATCATAAGACATATCGGAAACTAAATGGATTAGCTAAGAAGAAAGGTAAGTTAACATGAAACATAAAAGATTACAGAAAAAGACAAATATATTCTGCCTAATCTCATGAAACACTCTCCCACGTAGCTGGTTAAACCATGGCAACAGTAATGACCATTTTTTTAATCGTTAAAGTCAAGCATTTTACTTGCTGAGATACTTTCAAATTAATTCAGAACTTGAGAGGGGATCAGAGTGCACACTATATTGATGACTACCAAAATGATTTAATCATGGAATAATACATGGATAGACACTTTATTTGGCATCAACACTCCAACTTTGAGTATGCACATCTAGACACCTCAACTCGTCTCCATTGTGTCAGTTAAGCACTCCAACTCACAAAATGATCATCTAAACACCTCAACTCGTCTCCGCTGTGTCAATTAAGCACTCCAACTCACAAAATGATCATCTAGACACCTCTACTAAATGTGTCATGTCTTCATCGAGTGTCCACGAGACACAGCGGGGACAAGTTGGAGTGTTCAGTGGTCAGTTGAGACCAAGTTGTGGTGTCTAGATGTGCACTATCAAAGTTAGAGTTTGCACAATGCCATTAACTCCTTAATGACCATATGTGGCATTAAGAAAGGGTGAGATATATCATCTGATGATCTCCTCACACACTATAAGAAGTTAAAATCACGATCCATAAAAAGAACAAAAAAGGCAAATGCTATGATAAGTAACCACTGGAAGGAAATATCCTTACAATGTTAACGCTTTCTTGATTTGAAAAAGAAAAAGATGAAAAATTCTTACTATAATAAACAGACACATTTTATTGAACATTCTACAGCAGAAGCCAGAATATAACCATGATAAGCAAGCTTTAGTATACCAATTTAACGTAAACAGGGTTGTCTTGGAACCTTTTCTTTTTTCTTTCTTTGGAACCTCCAACCTTCGAATCCTACAGAAGCCCCATACCGAACCCTCCAAAGTACAAACTAAACCTCTTCCATTTAGAGTTCAACACATAAGAAAAATATACAAAACAAACCTCTGGAATGGCATTGTATGGTCTTAAACATCCTTATACACTCCATCTAATAAAATTTTGATATTGATATAACCAATATATAAACATTTCCTAAAAGAAGACCAACCAAATTACCAACTAGGCAACCAGAAAAAAGTACATGTTACAAATAAGTTGCTCGGACTCTCCAAAAATGTTGCCGTACACGTGTCGGATCGTTCAAAAATACACTATTTTCGGAGGATCTGACATGCACCCATCGACATTTTTGAAGAGTCCGAGCAACATAGAGTACCATTACAAAAAAATAAAAACACTTCTATTGAACATGGTAAAATCAAGTGGTAAGTGCACATGAGGGACAAGGGATGATAATCACCGGGATAAACTGCAGGATTATTTTATTGGGCATTTGGTTAGGGGTATTAGTTAGTCCCCGGATTATTTATCCTATACTAAATCTCATCCCCCTACCAAACGACCCCTATAATATTTGGATTACCCATTATCCATCGAGTTTTGAATTGTGCACCACTATTCCTCAAAGGACGGATTTCTCAGTTATCAAAAACACTATCAAATGGTGTAAATTAGCTAAAAATTGAGTCTTTACAGATAAAATGTGAATTTAAGGTAAATCCAAAACTATGGTCTTGATAATTTTTCAAAAAAGAACCCAAATACCCAAGATGCAGTATAGTAAAAGCACTAAACCAAACAAATTTCACAAGCAATAAAAACTATTAATTTGCTAATTCAACCAATATTGAAATTGATAATTAAAAATATGTTCAACAAGATAGAATCATCAACTTACTGAAAGAGAGTGAAGAAGAGGAAGGGCATTTATGGTCATTTGGTCTGTGACAATTGAGGAATTGAGATGTTAAGGTAGCACTTGGAGAAATCGCCATTATATGCTGAACAAAAAAGATTAAGCTTTTGAGTATTCTCCCTTTTTAGAGTAGGTCACATATCTCTACTCAGTCCCAATTTATATAACACTTTTAAGATTTCGAGATTCAAATAAATTTATCTTTTTAAAATTATTTTGAATTGTTAATTATTGTGACTTATAATGTTTTTTATATAGTTTACAAATATCTAAATTTCATTTCAAAAAATTTGAAATTTCCACGCACAAATTTTCGATCAAATTTAAATTGTTTGTCTCTCGAAAAAGAAAAGTGTCACATAACTTGGGACAAATGAAGTATATTTTATTTCTTTATCTAATACTCCCTTCGTTCACTTTTAGTTGTTACGTTTTCTTTTTTAGAGACTAACTATAAAAAATTTGATTAACATTTCACGATGTATTTTTTCATTTTATTGATATGCAAAAAATTATAATTTATAGTGTTTTTCTTATAATATCTAATTTTTTTGTTTAAACTATTGAATTAATGTAATCTCATTTAACTTTGAAAAATTAGTCAAAAATTTTTTTCGAAAAACACAACATGAGAACTAAAAAGGAATTGAGTGTTAAAGCAAAAAAAATGCAAGCATTAGTGCATGTGGTACAATCCAAATAATGCACTACCAAAAATCATAGTGTACTATAGTATCAGTACTTTTTTTCTTTTTGGGAAAAGCCAAATATAGACTTGAACAATTCAAAATGAGTCAATTATCCTTCGTTACGTTTTATCTTTAAGATGCTCTTATTATTACCTTTATTGCTTAAAAATGTCTTTCAATTATCAAAATTAGCTGAAAAACATCTTTCTTACTGCCAATTATTTCAAAATAAAGAAAAAAAGGTCAATTGCATTTAAACTATTCAAAATAAAATATCTTTGCCCTTATTCATTTTGAAAAATAACACGTAAAATTGAATATGGAAAAGGGGTTGAATGTGTGAGACATATAATAACATATATAAAAAAAAAATTAGTATAAACACTTCAATTTTAACAAAGGAGAAGGCCTGAACTATTCAAAATGGTTAGTATGACCCTCAGTTATGTTTTTGGTTAAAAAATATCCTTCAACTAGAAAAATAGATTTAAAATTTTTATTTTTTTAAAAGGTTGCTCCAAAACAAGAAAAAATGGTCCAATTTTCCATTTAAACTATGTAAAATAAGACAATTTTGACCTACATTTAAAGTTACAAGGTAAATTATTATCAATCGATGAAAAAGCTATTCTTATCAAGCAAGTGTTACAAACTTACAGTTTCAACCAATTTATTTACCAACTTCTGTGACACATTCCAATGAGATTTTTCTATAAAATATATGTCAAGATTTTTTTGGGGCTCAAATGACGAAAAGGAAAGACACCATTGGAGTTCAAAGAGTTTTTTCTCTGGGTCTTCTTGTAAATATATATTTATACGAGTTTTGTGTGTTATCTTTCAATATTGTTGTTGTTTATTTGGTGTTTCGGTTTCAACTTTTTTCTCCAGAAATATATTATTTAATCCCTTTTTGTTTTGTGATTATTTTGAAGTTGAGACTAGCTTTAAGTTTTATAAGTAAATTGAATTTATACGAGTTGATTCTTTTACTTTTTCAATCTTGAGACACTATATTAATGGAAGGTTCAAATTTCTTTGATGGTAGATAAACGTATGTGTTATATTGGTTAAGTATTATGTTATTATAAGTAAACTTTTTTAATAGAAGGACCCCCAGATGGGTTGCAGCTAGAACTCGATGATAGAGTAATGACAGTTCCACCATCTGGACCTAGCAAGAAGCATAATTCTATTCTAAAATTTGATTTCATTTAACAAGAGAATTCAAATGGCAATACCATGAGACATTATCACATTGGTTTAAGACTATTTTTTTATTGTTAGATTATAAATGTTATAGACATATAGGTTAAAAAGGTATATTTATTGTAATTAAAAATAATTTCATAAAATAATATAACCGAAACTTTATGTAAGCTTATCTACATAACCTAAATTGTGGTGACAATTAATTTCAACAAGTATGTTCTATTAATAATAATAATAATAATAAGGCCTGAAAGCTAAGGGACATTATATATTGTATAACATGTCAAAAAAAAAAAATGTACACCATCACATGCAAGCCTGCAAGGACAATATATAGTATATATGAAACGTCAAATGATTCTAGGTGTTTGTTCCTAGCATACCGTCCTAATAAGTTTGGGGTCTAAAGCCAAATTTTATAAAGAGATCTTTTTTTACATATATAAATTGAATAATTATAACATACGAGATAGGATATACACAGACATTATAAAGTAAGAATGTAAATTTTCAATGAAAAATATATAATATAAAGTTAGAATAATTATAAAACCTGACTCAAAAAATTGAAAACATTATATATTGATATTGAAATAGTGTTGCGTTGAAATTGATAAGTTAATATAATGATATAAATATAGTGTTGGTAATTAGGTTTAGTATTTTGAAATTTGAAGAGGACACCAAAAAATAAATTTGTCTTATTTTTATAAACATGCAATAGATTTTGCCTAATGCAGAAGGTTTGACGTTTGAGAGACTTTAGAATATCCAATAATGAGAGAATATTCAATAATGAAAGGGGAATAAAAAAAAGTAACTATAAGAATAATAATGTTGGTTCATGATAATCGTCTGAATATAAATGAGGCAACAAAATAGATAGTCACATAAGAAAGGTTTCTACAATTAACTAAATATTATTCTATTTCTCAATTATTACAACTATCTCTATATTAATTGTAACGACCCGAACCGTTGTTATTTAGGAAATAAAAAACGTCGGGAGAACTGGACTCATCATCCCGTCAGAGCAGGACAGATGCCACTAGGGCTGCGGCGCTCCAGCGGGCCGGACAAGGAGCGCCAGAGTGAGATGGTCGGGGCAGAACTTAAATGACACAAAACCTTATTTTCTTCTTTTTTCCCAAAACACCAAAAAATGGGGAGAATCACCCAGAAACCCTCAAAAAGACTGCTTTAGGCTTGAGAAGAAAGGAGAAAGAGATTTCTAGCGTAAGAACGGCGATAGCTTGCGAATCTCCAGTCAAAATTCACCGTCTCGTCATTCGAAACCAGGATTGGAGCCATAATCCCTTGCAGCTGTTTGGCTTAATTAAGTAGCCTTAAATCCATGTTCACTGCGTAGTATATTGTTAATTGGCAGTAGAATTCATGCATAGGCCTACGGGTACGAAAAAGGGATGATTATAGATATATATTATCAATTGTTGAGTAAGATGGGCACTGTAGAAGGAAACCTTGTCCTGTGAGATAGGTCTAGAGGATGTTTCGACTTCTGCTTATTGTGTTGTGCATGCTTGTTATTGGTCCCATGTTATATTATGTGTACTTGAATGAGAATAGAGAAATATGAACCGAACTCAAGGGAGCGACTAATTATGAATAATTACATGTCATGAACATGTCACTTGATTATATGATTTGAGTATCGTTCATTATGGATGTGATTGTTATTGTGCTAACTGGATCGGGTATCACGTTTCGACACACATATATTGGATCGGATGCCACGTTTCGACACATATATTGGATTGGATGTCATATTTCGACACATATCGTAAATGCATGTTTGGTAGCTAGGTCTTACCTGGGAAGGGGATTCGTATTGAAACGGTTAGCGAGCCTTGATAACATATACTATGGGGTCAAGGGTTGAGTAGTGATGTGGAACAAATAAGGGTATGTCATGAGGGGTTGACCGAATTGATAGTGGTTGTATTTGGGGTCCTCTCTATGAGATAGAATGGCTAAGTTATGATCAAAAGCGGAGCGAATAAGGGGTTAGAGTCAAGTATACTAGCGCGATTTAAGGTGTTCGGAAATGGTAAGGGTAGGAGGATAAGGGTTGAAGAGTGTACGGTTTTATTGCATGTTTCCTACTAGTTGATTTCCTTATATTATGCGGTGCGTATCGGGTTGACCGATGATGCCTACCAATACATGTGGTTTGTACTGATACTACTCTTGCTATGTCTTTTTGGCATAGTGTGGTTGCAGGATCAGTGATGTTTCATAGGTGAAGACGAAGACAATCTCCAACAGCTCCTATTTTTCCTTCCATGTGGTGGGAGATACGTCATTTGTTATTATGTTACATGCCCTGTAAATCTTAGAAGCTCTTGTACCTGTTTAGACTAGATCCCTGTGGTGTTAATTACTTTACAAGTTTTAACTTAAATCGTTGAAAAACTCTTTATTTTGTAAAAATCTCATGAATGTTATTTTATCTCCAGTTTTCTTAATCTTCCGCATGTCTTTAACTGTTTGGGAATTGAAGGTTCTCCTACTTAGGTGTTAGAGTAGGTGCCAACACGACCCGGTGGATTGGGTCCTAACATTAAATATGAGGTAATAAGTTATTATATTTTCTATTCAATTTTCTTTTCAAGTTTATCAATATATGAGATTTTTTAACAATATANTATATTTCTTGCTTTCTATGAGAATTTTGAATTTAATGGCCTGTAATGACTTCATATCAACATCAAGATTTCAACGAAATCTAATTATTGTGGTCATTTATTTTTTAAGGTTTTAGGAACATCCTTATAATAATCACGTGCTACTATTTTCTTTGATATAAAGACGTCTACACACACTATAACTTGCTACCTGCAACTTGCAAGACAATAACACAAGTGAAAGGACATATGAATAACACCAAGTTATAGATAAGAAATATATGGATGTTGAAATTCTATTTTAGGAGAAAAAAAAAACATAATAAAAATAATAATTAATTTTGATAACTTTTACATTTTAGGGATGCTAACCTTCTATAGTTTACTAAATTAAATTCGTAAATATATATTTTTTATATACGTAAATCTCAAGAAAAAAAAAAAAATACTCCAATCAAATCTTTCAACATAAAATGAATTAGGTGGCCATGCTAACCTTCTATAGTTTACATAAACTGCTTGTACGTATATACATAAATCTCAAGAAAAAAAAAATACTCCAATTATTGAGTCTAGTACTCCTTAGTACTCTTGTATATATTTACATCTTATTTGTAGCTTTAGATTACAACTCTAAGCAAAATAAATGTCAACGAGTGAGAGTAACTTTGACCTTCTCCAAGCTCAAACTCAAATTTGGAACCATATTTTCTCCTTTATGAGTTCTTCAGCGTTAAGATGTGCAGTTCAACTAGAAATTCCTGATATTCTTTACAAACATGGTAAGCCTATGCATCTTTCCGATCTCTCTACTGAACTTTCCCTCATAATCGACCCTTCTAAGATTTCCTTCTTGCCAAATTTAATGCGATTTTTAGTTCATTCTGGTATAATAGAACAACATGATCATGATTACTATTCTCTTACCCCTTCTAGTCGTTTTCTTGTGAAAGATAAGCCCTTTAATTTGAGATCACTCGTGCTTCTCACCCATGATCCATCCGTTCAAAAAGCATGGTTTGAGTTAGGTAATTGGTACAAAAATGATTTTCCCACCTCATTTCATACTGCTAATGGAAAATCTTTGTGGGATTACTTTTCGAAAGAACCAAAATTAGGTGATATTTTCAATGATGTAATGGCTAGTGAGTCGGGATTGATTGTCAATATGCTTATCACGGAGTGTAGACACATTTTTGAGGGGTTGACATCATTGGTAGACGTTGGAGGTGGCACTGGCACTGTGGCGATTGCCATAGCCAAAGCTTTTCCTTCCATAAATTGCATTGTACTTGATCTTCCACATGTTATAGAGGACCTCAAGAGCAATGGAAACATGGAGTTTGTTGGAGGAGACATGTGTCAAAAGATTCCTAATGCTAATGCAATCTTACTCAAGGTACAAGTATATATAGTTCTTACCTTTTATAAATATTGCATGTATGATTTTTCGAAAAATATATTGTTATCGCTCCTTTTTCAATCTCTCCTTAGGAGTTTTCACCTGAGCAATTTCGTCTTGTTAATTTTCATACTTAATCATGATTAACTAATGCATAGTTTTATGATCTTATTAAGAATAAATTACTTCATAATCAACTACCATGATTTGTTATAAACATGAACTATTTAAAATTCCACCATAAATTTATGTAAAATCTAGCAAAATTCACATCTAAGATACTTAGGAGAATCTCTTGGTTATTTTTGTGTATAGGGCTTGAAAAACGGTTAAGAAAAGAAGTAATCAACCAATCAGATTCATTAAATATGAGTTGGATAACCGACTATTTAAAAATGGATCAATTATGAATATTATGCATTAAAAAAAATAGATATATAGGTGGATAATATGGATCTATTTATTTTTATATTATAAATGCTCATTTGTTTACTTAATATTTTTCATTAATTCTTGCTTTTTGAAAATATAAACTTATTTTTATTTTTAACTTGTTTTTTCACTTGACTATTGGTATTCATATTATTCACCGAATAATCCCCCTCCTCTTTTCTTTTTTTTAATATGGTAAATATTTATCTATTTTTGACCCGTTTAAAGTTTCTTGTCCATTAGTGAAAATAAAATTCCATTCAGAATATATGCTTGAATTTTTCATCATATTAAACAGTGGATTTTACATAATTGGAATGACGAAGATTGTGTGAAGATACTGAAAAAATGCAAAGAGTCAATTCCAAGTAGGGATGAAGGAGGGAAATTGATCATTATTGACGTTGTGTTGGAAGATCCAAAGAACACGAGTGACTATGTTCGAGCACAACATAATATGGATATGATGATGGTTTGTTTTGCTGCTAAAGAGAGAACTAAGAAGGAATGGGAAAAACTCTTCAATGAAGCTGGTTTCAATGAATGCAAAATAACATCCATTCTGGGTTCAAGATCTCTGATTGAAGTATATCCTTGAACAAGTGTTGTTTCGATTTTTCACCATGATCTATGATGTTTTGGTTTTCTATTCATGTTGATGATGTAATTATGTACAACAATTGATCACTTATTATTGGATATATGTTGATATTATCTCGTTTGGTAGGCCGCATTATAAGAAATGGTCTATGTATTATGTATAGGATTAGTTAGTACTATGTTTGGTAGGAATTACATCCTACATGGTATTATAGGATGTATTACTAATATCTTCCATTTTGGAAGGTATTAACAATATATAGGATATAATATCATGGGATAAATGTATGTAAAGAAAAAAATATCCCTCAACTCATTTTAATTATTTTGTTTAATTTTTTGATTTTATGTATAATATACTCTGATAATATCATTAACTAATGAGTAATTTCCAAACAAGAAACCTTAATGATATATATATATATATATATATATATATATATATCCTATGTATTGTCGACCCGTCCTATGTAATGTCGACCCATCATTCAAAAGGTAAAGTTTACCTACATAACCTAAATTGTGGTGACTATAAATTTCACCAAGTATGTTGTATTAAAAAAAATTATTTCGCAATAAGGCCTGAAACCTAAGTGACATATATTGTGTAAAACATGTCATTGTCTATAAAAATTAATGTACACTATCACATGCAAACCTACGAGGACAATAATATATATGAAAAGTCAAATGATTGAAGTGTTTGTTTCTTGCTTTCTATCAGAATTTTTTGAATTTCATGACTTATAGTAATTTCATATCTACGTCAAGATCTCAACGATATCTAATTATTGTGGTCATTTATAATATAATATAATATATTATATATGTAGTATTTCGGGGGAAAATAAGATATTTAGAACATTCCTAAAATAAGCATATGCTACTATTTTCTTTGAAACCCATATTGAAACAAACCCGAATAGATCATTATAATAATAAGAATGGAACATGATTATAACTTTAGAATAGTACTTACAACTCTCAAATTGTTGAATTACAATGGGATTATTGAAATTACAAGTAGCTAAAGGATAGAGATAAGAATCGGATGAGAATATCTAGCAAAATTCACATCCAAGATACTTAGGAGAATATCTAAGTTATTTTTGTGTATAGGGCTTGAAAAACTATTAAGAAAATAAGTAATCAACCAATCAGATTCATTAAATATGAGTTGGATAACCGACTATTTAAAAATGGATCAATTATGAATATTATTCATTAAAAAAAATAAGATATCTAGGTGGATAATATGAATCTATTTTTATATTATCAATGCTCATTTGTTTACTTAATATTTTTCATAAATTCTTGCTTTTTGAAAATATAAACTTATTTTCATTTTTTACTTGTTTTTTCCAATATATATATGCTTGAATTTTTCATCATATTAATTAAACAGTGATTTTACATAACTGGAATGACAAAGATTGTGTGAAGATATTGAAAAAATGCAAAGAGTCGATTCCGAGTAGGGATGAAGGAGGAAAATTGATTATTATTGACGTTGTGTTGGAAGATCCAAAGAACACGAGTGACTGTGTTCGAGCACAACATAATATGGACATGATGATGATGGTTTGTTTTGCTGCTAAAGAGAGAACTAAGAAGGAATGGGAAAAACTCTTCAATGAATGCAAAATAACTTCCATTCCGGGTTCAAGTATATCCTTGATACAACAATTGTTTCGATTTGTCACCATGATCAATGATGCTTGTGTTATTTGACTTAATCATATGATGATGCAATTATGTATATTGATCTTGTTTGGTTTCTATTCATGGTACAACAATTATTGATCTCTTAATATTATTGGATATGTTGATACAACATTAAGGCTGATAATTTCCAAATATCACCTAATTTTGGTTCTTTCGAAAAGTAATCCCAGAAAGGTTTTCCATGAGTAGTATGAAATGCGGTGGGAAAATCATTTTTGTAGTAATTACCTAATTCAAACCATGTTTTTTGAATGGATGGATCATGTGAGAAAAGCACGAGTGACCTCAAATTAAATTGCCCATCTTTCACAAGAAAACGACTAGAAAGGGTAAGAGAATAGTAATCATGATCATGTTGTTCTAGTATACCAGAATGAACTAAAAATCGCATTAAATTTGGCAAGAAGGAAATCTTAGAAGGGTCGATTATGAGGGAAGTTAAGTAGAGAGATCGAAAAGATGCATAGGCTTACCATGTTTGTATAGAACATCAAGAATGTCTAGTTGAACTGCACATTTTAATGCTGAAAACCTCATAAAGGAGAAAATATGGTTCCATTTATGTAGTTTTACTTTCTATTTTCTTTCTTGTCGACCCATCATTCAAAAGGTAAAGTTTACCTACATAACCTAAATTGTGGTGACTATTAATTTCACTAAGTATGTTGTATTAAAAAAAATAATCATTTAGCAATAAGGCCTGAAAGCTAAAGGACATATATATATACATAGTATTCCGAGGGAAAATAAGGTATTAAGAACATCCTTAAAATAAGCATATGCTACTATTTTCTTTGATATAAAGACACCTATACAGAAACAAACCTGAATAGATCATTATAATAAAAAGAACGAAACATGATTACAACTTTAGAATAGTACTTACAACTCTCAAACTACAGGATTACAATGGAAATATTGAAATTACAAATAACTAAATGACAGAGATAGAATGGGATGAGAAATTTAGATTCCTAGAAAGAAGATGATATGGACAGACGATTTCTTCACGAAATTCATAATCCTCCAAAACCGCATATGACAACCATTTAAACTAGGGGAAACTAAGCAAATTCCACATAAAACAAAATAATTACAAACATATACCCCTTTATATTCATACCCCACTAAATAATTACACTATATACTCCCCAACTAATTTCACTTAACTAATATTAAATCAATATCATAAATTGTATTGGTATCATTAAGACTGTTAATTTCGCTTAATTGATACTATATATATATATTATATTGGTATCATTAAAATTTCTAGTTCAAAAATTACTCATTAGTCAAGAATACCATAAGATTCAAATAATTTCGCGATGAAGGTGTTAGGCATCTTGAAAAATCAATAAATACGGTTACCGATGAATTTAATCATTTTCTGGTAACAAAATGTAACTAGCTTTGATTAAAACAGAAAAAATTAGAAGAAAGTTTGTTTTGAAATAATATTTATTTGTCGACACTTAATTACTAGCAGAACACAGAAGAAAATCTACGAAACCAAATATGGATAGTAACAATCCTTCTGTTTTTGAAGCATCTCCTTCTTAGCCACCTTATTTTAAAGTGATTTTGAATGATTCTTTTTGTGTGAAATTTTAAAGAATAAATTACTTGAATTCCATTTTATTGGTGAGGATTCGATTTCCCACATAATAATCTCCTCACCATTTCCTCTTTTCCTACCCGCAATTTTGAAAAGAAAAAAAAGAACCAATAATCGATAAATTGATATTTTAATAATTTTACAATCCTTTAATATATTTACATTCTATAAATTAATAATCGATAAATTGAATCAATAAATCTCAAAATCGAATCGAATTGATCAATACATTGTCCTAAGCGTCACCACAAGTTTGTTTAGTATTTCTTTGTTTTATACTTATTTAAATTATGTAAGATTTTTTTAATTGCTTTAAGAACCATAGATAATGTCATAATGACATGATCCAATTCCCAACCATTTACAACTAAATGGACACATAACATCCCATTCCATAAAATATCTATTATTCTGTTCATGATGAGGATTTTGTTTGATTAATTAAATCTCAATCACTATATTTTAATCGTAACATGCGTCACTTATCTAAGTAAGAGTTTGGCAAGTGGAGATCTATGACAAGTAGAGATGAGAAAAGATAAAATTGATTCTGAATTATTTAAATCATATGAAGATATAGAAGACAAATCAAGAATACTATTACTGAATTAATGGAAATTTTGTTACTATGAAATTCATTTTTAAGATAAAGGACAAATTAGCTAGTATAGTTTGAAATGATCACAATATTATAAAATGATTATTCAACATTAATGGACATATTCCCATTTTATTTTATTTTATTTTTTGGACAATTTTATTAAATCATGCTCATAATCATAACAATACTAACACATGTAAAGGCATATGACATGTTATTCTATTAAATTTTTTTTATAAGAATTAAGTTTTGCTCTACTCTACTGTGATCCATCATATTTAAATATTTTTATGTCCGCCTTATTAAGATTTTTTCTATTTTACCCCATCGTAATTATCATTTTAATTTTCTAGTGATCAAAGTTAAAAAAAAATAAGAAAAAATCTTACAAGTAAATATTCAACATTAGTTGTTCTTCTAAGTTCTAACATACTTGACATGTTCCTATTTTGCCCCATCTATTTTTATTTTTACTCTTTAGTGATTAATTTTTTTAAAAAAAATCTTACAAGTGAATATTCAATATTAATTGTTTTTTGAAGTTTTAACACACATAGTTTTTACTCCCATCTTTCATAATTTCCAAGATATCTATTATAGGTAGTAAAATTATGAACTCCCTCCGCCCCC